>NW_027142354.1:51729181-51862329 GCF_026170545.1 Melanerpes formicivorus | reverse complement strand
AATAGACTTGATTCAATGGATAATCTGCTTGAAAAGCAATAGGCACTATTGATAGAAATAAGGGCAGAAACTCAGGGGAATTAAGATTCTCACACAGGAGAGATTGTTCTTAACAGCTCTAACATAGGTATCACTGGCAAAAAGAAGCCCTACCTCTAATACAAAATGTGTTAGATGTCTTGACCCATAAAGGAACATGACAGAGAGAATCCTCACATTTGCAGACCTTTTCTAATGCACCTTAGTGTCATCACTGGATGGCAAAGCATGGTAGTATGAACTAACTTCAAAGCAGGCAAAACGAAGGCAAAGACCAGACAGAAAACTTGGGTGTCTGTAGTTACTGCAGAACAAGATCTTTGCAGTTCAAAAACTTCCTAGAGGGACACATTCCCAAAGGCATAAACAGTCTGGAGAAGGCAAGGTCCACAAATCATTGCCAGTCAGCTCAGAGAAAATTTTGTCACTGCTTCTGTGGAGGAGTAACATAACAAAAGAAAATCTCCTTTATGTATGGATGGTTGAACCATAATGCTATTTTAACATCATTTTCTTGTAACCCATCTACACACAACTATTTAAACATTTGTTATAAAGTATGTAGGGGGTGACTCATCCAGCTGAGGAACAAGCCTAATTGGTCAAACTTCCAGGACACTGCGTGCTGAGCTGTAGAGAATCATAATCTCATCTATTAGGAGATGTGACAAGTTGCAGAAGCTATCTAAAATTCCTGGAAGAGGTAGTGTGAAATAAGACCCGTTGCCTAGGGACAGTCTCTTCTTTAAGATAATTAAAGAGCTCAGATCTGTGCTGTTCTGGGTGGATGAAAAATCTGCATGCATAAGCTGAAATTCTGGCTGTGGTTTGCTCATGCGAGAAAGTTGCCTAATAATTCATTAGCCTCTTCAATAAAAGATACCCCAAAGGCAGAATAAAGGGCATCTGTGGATTTGACTGCCACGTTCACATGGCCCCAAAATTTCCCCCAGAGGTCCTGCTCTTATGTATAATGCAGCTACATGACTCAGAAAAAAAAAACAATACCAAACCAACAACCAAACACAAGAACTGGGGAAGAGTTTCCTTCTTCCCTGAGGACATTCCCATACCAAGTGACTAGAATCAGAGAGGAAAGAAAAAGACTTCACAGACTGAAATAAAAATGATAAAAACATCTCCAGAGAGGTTATTAGTGGGTGGGGAGCAGTCATTAATATAGAGTCCAGTAGCATTTCTCCACACACACTCATTCATAATACTCACTTTGCCATATTTCTCTTTGAATTGATAATTCTACCATTTGGGTGAGAAAAAAAACCCCAAAATACAAGACATCTCACTTTGTATTCTCCAGTAGCAGATAAGACAAGACTTGTTGGCTATTTCTTTGCATCTTCTTACTGACTTGTCCCTTTTCCCAACATGCAAGTACCTCATGCTGAGAAATACTGCTCCTCATGCACAGACCAATAGAGCTGTAGCAGCAAGATGGCTCCCTATGAAAACTCTTTGTTTCAAGCACTCCTGTAGACTTGCATCAGCTGCACATCCAGTTGCCATTCAGTTCTCATGTATTGGGAGTGCACTAAACTGAAGAACCATCTACATTTGGATGGACTATTGGCCTTTCCCTCCATCATTTCTCTTGCAAAAATCAATGGGATGATTTACTTGCTTCTGCCAGTGTAGAGCTACTCACAGCCCAGCTCCAGTATAGATTAATACCTTAATTTTAATCACTGTGTTAGCAAGAAGTTGAGGATGTTATTTTCAACGCATCACATTCTGGACAGCTATACAAAGCAACCAGCCAGCAAAAGAAAGCATGATGATCTCATTTGTATTCACAGAATCATAGAAATGTCAGGGCTGGAAGGGACTTCAAGGACCATCCAGTTCCAACCCTCCTGCCATGGGCAGGGACACCTCACATTACATCAGGTTGCTCAGAGCCCCATCCAGCCTGGCTTTAAAAGCTTCCAGGGATGAGGCTTTTACCACCTCCATGGGCAAGCTCTTCCAGTGTTTCACCACCCTTACGGTGACGAACTTCTTCCTGGCATCCAACCCTAATCTACCCATTTCTAGTTTTGCTCCATTCCACTGTCTATTTTTTTTGTTTTCAAAAGCTTTTGAAAGTGTAGCCAAACCACCACTAAAGGAGAGAGGTGGTGGAGTCACCATCACTGGAGGTGTTTAGGAAGAGACTGGACGGGGTGCTTGGTGCCACGGTTTAGTTGATTAGATGGTGTTGGGTGATGGGTTGGACTCAACGATCTCAAAGGTCTTTTCCAACCTGGTTAATTCTAATTCTAATTCTAATTCTAATTCTAATTCTAATTCTAATTCTAATTCTAATCCTAATTCTGATTCTAATCCTAGTTCTAATTCTAAAAGTTAAGTATTTACTATGATTTCCTCTTACAACAAACAAATGTCAGATGATTTCATCGGTGCCAGATAATGAGCCAGCTTGTAACCAGAGGGCAGCATTTTTAATAACTTCACTAAAAATATGCACTGGTATAGAAATATGGTGCAATAAAAAAAAAAGTACAAAAGGTAATGAAATATTACCTATTATCTCAGCTCATTTTTGTCAGGAAATAATACTACAAACTTAATACGATACATGGAAGCCTTATGAAAAGCAGGCAGGGAGAGGCTTATAGTCTTAGCCAGTAATAGATGAGAGGCTGAGTGATTAATAAGTTGACAGTGATGAGCAGAGAATGGAAATCATATGGACTTTAGGGAAAGGTAATAGCTTAGAAATGAAACTGTTGTGCTGCCAGGCTGCACAGGAAGAGGCACAGCTCCCACAGCCATCCCTGCTGCACAGCAAAGGGGAAGGCAGCTTTTAAACCTCTGTCTGGGCTGTGCACTGGAGCCACTGGAGCCCCCAGCTCCCCATGCCTGCTGCTGTGCAGGCCTCCTGTCCACTCCAGTGGCACCAACAGAAGAACTGCACCAAAATGAGGAAGGGGAGAGGAAAAAAATCCAAGGAAAGGAGGGGTCTGAATGCAGCAGCAAGCTGGGCTTTTGAACAATGGGAAAGATAAGATACTTCATAGAACTAGGTGACCTGTCCACCACAGTGAATGAGCTAACTAATGGGCCTGCAGCATACACAGCATGTAAGGATGAGGTGTTCTTTATTGCTTTTTAAAGTAACAATCTTTTAAACAACATCTTTTGATGGGATTACAACTTGGTCTTACACTGACCTTCAGAGTGTGTGGGGTTAAGTTTTAAACACCCGGTGAAGCACCATTACTTACAATATCAACAGTGCCATTTACTGCAGGGGAGAGGCCAACACAACACTTTCAGGGGACTTCACATTTACTGTTGTTTCCCAGGCCCACTGTGTCTGCTTCTGATTTGTCCATTGTTCACACTGGAAAAAGTCTGCCAGGAGATTTAACCATGGCTAATTTGCTGCTTTCTTTGCTAGTGGTACAACAGTGACTCACTGTTGGTGGTATATAGATATTGTGCACACAATAAGATCAGTGAAGAATTCAGTCGAATTCACCAGCATTTAAGCCCCTGGTAAGTAACTGAGATCTAAACAGGAGATGTCCACCGAAAAAAAGAACAACCAAGATGCTATTCACAGACCTCTTAAGAATAAATCATGGGTTTAAATATCTTGGATGACGGCAAGAGAACTCTCTCCATGAAATATATGTCAGTAAATTTCTGAAATCAACAGAAGCAGTGCCATTCTGTAGTGCTGCAGAAGGAGCTAAGCATTTCTCCTTCCAATAAGTTGAACAAGCCCTGTCTTGATGTATTGTAAAGGAAAAAATCTCATGAGGTTCAACAAGGCCAATTGCAAGGTCCTGCACTTTGGTCAGGTCAACATTCGTTATCCATACAGGCTGGGGGATGGTGAGATTAAGAGCGTGGAAAAGCACTTGAGGGTACTGGTGGACAAAAAGCTGGAGATGAGCCAACAATGTGCACTGGCAGCCCAGAAGGCAAATTGAATCCTGGGCTGTCAAAAGACGTGTGGCCAGCAGGTTCAGTGAGATGATTCTGCCTCTCTGCTCTGCTCTGGTGAGAACTCACCTCGAGTACTGTGTCCAGCTCTGGGGACTTCAACACAAGAAGCACAGGAACCTGACAGGGAGGGCCACAAAAGTGATCAGAGGGCTGGAGCACCTCTCCTGTGAAGACAGGCTGAGGGAGTTGGGGCTCTGCAGCCCAGAGAAGAGAAAGCTCCAGAGAGATCTTATAGTGGCCTTCCAGTACCTGAAGGGAGCCTACAAGAAATCTGGGGAGAGACTGCTATAAGGGCATGTAGCACCAGGACATGGGGCAATGGTCTTAAACTAGCAAAGGGTAAGCTCGGATTGGACTCTAGGAAGAATTTTTTTCCTGTGAGGGTGGTGGAACACTGGAACAAATTGCCCAGGGAGGTGAGCTGAAGCTACATTGCTGGATGAATTCAAGGTCAGGCTTAACAGGGCAACCAGATCTAGTTGGGGATGTCCCTGCTTACAGTAGGGGTGTTGGGCTAGACGATCTTTAAAGGTCCTTTCCAAGCCAATGCCTTCTGTGATTCTATGATGCTACAGATGGCAGCAACTTCTCCTGGACCACAATCTGAAAAGGGATCATTTTCTTCAACATTGCTAGAAAATCATTATAATAAACTTCTTTGTTTCTTGCAAAACTAAGTACAACTGGGCCAAACGAAAGACCACTCAGTTCCTTGAGTCAAGTACTCCTGTTGGTAGGAACATCCTGTTCAAGGATGATAACCTCTCACAAAAAAATTGCAAACCCAATTCTAGCTTTTCAAGGAGCAGGACTATAGCTAGGCACTGCCTCCTATCTTTTCTGCTCAGCTCATTGATATTTCCCCTGACTTTGGAAATGTGAAATCAGATCTCACATCTTTACCACTCTCATGCTCTGTGGTTTAGGAAAAGCACCGTATCTGCTCAATAAAAAGGGAGAACACACTAGCAAGTTACATGCTTGGAGTTCTAATTTTAGGAGGAACTAAGCCACTCTAATGTGCTGCAGTCAACAGGAACTGAGGGCATTCAATAATTCATGAGTTTCTTTCCATGTTTCAGTACAGCTTGTTGAAAATGTCTCATGGAAACATTTTTCATCAGAGAATTCCAGTTCCTGTGAACCAAAACTGCTTACAGGACAGGATATGCTTGGATACTCGTTTAAAATGGGGTTTGATCTATGACAATGTAATTCTATAATAAAATATTTTAAATGTAAAAAGGATTCTTTGATTGGAAGACAAAACCCCCCCACTTTTCAGTCAGTCTTCACTCTGATTTTTAAATTGCTTTTGAGCACAAACATTTGAGAAGAAAAAGGATTCAAACTCGCTTTACTTTCCATTTCAGCTGGAAAATATTTACATAACTGTTTCCTGGGAAAAAGAAAACATTTCCTACTTTAGATCTCGTTATGAAGGTATTTCCATGCCTGTCCTCAAAAAAAAACCCAGCAAACAGCTTTATGCTCACGCAGATAAACCTCTCTTTGACCCCAGTGATGAGTGGAGTGCTAAATTTGTTATGTCTTTACTGTCACTTTCATGCAGTTATTTTCAAATGGATGGCATTTTGCATCAGAAGGCAGCAGAATAACCATTCCTTACCTTTAGTCTTTCTGTTACACCATCAGTGAAACTGACTGTGAATTCAGCAATTTTGGGCACTCTGAGTTTTCCTTTGTTCTTCTGGTCAGGCTGATATTCTGTTCTTGTTTTCACAATTACCTGGAAAATATCAACATTTTTAAGGTTTCTGCACAGAGTATCCTTTTGTTGTTTGTTTGGTTGGGTTTTGGGGGGTTTTGGGGGGGTTGTTTTGTTTTGGTTCTTCCTCTAAGCTGTTCTACATACACCATTCCCTGGACCTACACAAATACCTTAGAAGCATATATAAACACAAATTCACCATGCCCTCAGGAACATAGAGAGGGCCAATGGCATCCTGGCCTGCATCAAGAATAGTGTGGCCAGCAGGAGCAGGGAAGTCATTGTGCCCCTGTACTCTGCATTGGTTAGGCCACACCTTGAGTACTGTGTCCAGTTCTGGGCCCCTCAGTTTAATAAGGACATCGAGACACTTGAACATGTCCAGAGAAGGGCAACGAGGCTGGGGAGAGGCTTTGAGCACAAGCCCTATGAGGAGAGGCTGAGAGAGCTGGGATTGTTTAGCCTGGAGAAGAGGAGGCTCAGGGCAGACCTCATTGCCCTCTACAACTACCAGAAAGGTGGTTGTAGCCAGGAAAGGGTTGGTGTCTTCTCCCAGGCAACCAGCACCAGAACAAGAGGACACAGTCTCAAGATGTGCCAGGGGAAGTTTAGGCTCGAGGTGAGGAGAAGGTTCTTCACCAAGAGAGTCATTGGTCATTGGAATGTGCTGCCCAGGGAGGCGGTGGAGTCACCATCCCTGGAGGTGTTCAAGAGGAGATTGGATGTGGCACTTGGTGCCATGGTCTAGTCATGAGGTCTGTGGTGACAGGTTGGACTTGATGATCCTCGAGGTCTCCTCCAACCTTAGTGATACTCTGATACTGTGATAAATAGGCAGGCAGGTACATAGACCTAGGACAGTGAGCTTATCACATCTGAGTCTTAAAATAGCTGATAGCAAAAGGTTTGACACCCACTTTCTTTTAGGACTAGGCATATAATGTTTATACTGTATTCATCAGGCAGAACATGCAGTGTACCAGCCCATCTTAAAGAGAAGTCTCACTTGTTACAAGTCCTGTCCTAACAAGTTCCACTGAATCCAATTTAAATTTGGTGTCTCACTTATTCAGGTTCCAAATTATCAGTATTAATGTCATACTACCTCTTGGGTTTTCCCCAGAAGACCTCAGTGACATTTGCTGACTAATCCAGGTCCTAATAATCTTATAAAAAAATGAGGTGCCTTATGCCAACAGAGAAGCCTTAAGTGGCTTTTTAAAAAGGCTTTTTAAAGGGTGCAGTCAAATTACCAAACTTGCCATTGTCAATCTACATTGGATTTATTTGAAATCTAGAGTGACTCTAAAGATTTTGGGGAAAATGCACCCACTGCAAATACAGAGAAGGGAACACCCAAAGCCAGGTGCTCCCAGAAGGGATGAGCATCAGGACTGTATTCTGAAACTAACAGCTCTTCAGAGACGTGAGCATATCCATCCCATTATACACTTAAAAGACTACCCATCCATGAGCTGTGCAGCTGCATAGTGGTGTGAGAATGTGCCAGCACAGCCACACTGTCTTATTCTAGATGGAAAATGCACAGGAAGTCAACATAGCCCTTTCTTCAGCACTGGTCAAGAGTTGGAACTTATCCCTGGAGAGAGGGGCTGCGGTTGTCAGCACAGACTCTGTGCTCCTGCACAGGATTGTCAACCCAGGCACAAGATCCACAAAGCACAGAATGACTTGGGGTTGCAAGGTTTGGATAAGTTAAAGCCAAATTGTAGAAAGAACACTGAAGCTTTTGATCCCAGGGCCAACACTTCTACTTTTTGGCCTCCCATTCTGAATTGCAGGACGATACAGCTATCAGCCTTGCCAAGGTGAAAATTAAACACTCCAGGAGAGGTGACTGGTGCATATGAGAATGACAAGTGTGATCATAAAGCCCTTTGTTAGAAACAAAGCATCTTGGAGGACTGAAAAAGATTAAGTGATGCACAAGGTTGAGTTACCAGCTAATGAAGAACTTACTTCCAAATGAAGATAGCAAAGTCTCATTTAGACCAGAGAAAACCCCAGGTATTTAATCCTTCCACATTTAATGCCACATGAAAATCAGAGTGAGAGAAAATCAGTGAAGAGTTGTAAGCCAATTTTCTGGATTCAAATGCAAATCATTAAAGACTGATGAATATTTACATCCTTTGATGACTCCCTCTCAATAATACTTATTACAGTAGCATTTCCAACACTAGGACTCAGGAAGAAAAGGGGACAAAAAACACCTAAATGCATTTAGAGCATCATCTTGGCATTCAGGATTTCTGGTTACACAACATAGATGACAGGGAATGACATGGGAACAAGCTTGATTCAATGGGTTTGGGATGAACCCTAACCCTTCTCTGAGCATACTACTGAATCAAACCCCACTATGCTCAGAAATGCAGCCCAGCATAGTGTGGACCACATACAACAAAGCTTCCTCTCCAGCCAAGACACACTGGCCCAGGTTGGCTCCAAGTTACAAACAAGCAATAATCTCATATTCTCACTCAAAAGGAGGCAAGTGCACTTAGGACTCCTCCATGCAGCTGGACCCTAGGTTTCCAGTACTCCTTCTAGTTTTTTGTAACCCCACTGCAGTAAAATAGAGCATCACTCATCAGCATCTGTTCAGAAATTGCAGTTGGTTTTCTTCAAACCTACCAGCCACAATATCCAATTCTCCCAAATTCAAGCTTCTTGCTTGATACAAATCTTAGCTACAGACAAAGGTTTTAAACACGTATCAGCTCCTTTCCACAAACTCTACTATTAGGTCTTAAAGATCATAGACCCAGAAGAAGAGGGGGGAAAAAAGAGTAAAAAGAAAAAAAAAAAAAAGAGAGAAAAAGAAAAAGCTTCACTTGTTTCTAGATACAGTTTCATTTTCTTCCATTCTTTGACACTAATGTCAAGTTTTCTTACAGGTCTTTTTTAACTGCTGTTATGTTCAACCAATATCCTATCTGCTGGAAAGTTTGAATTATGCTGTCTACAGGCACACAGCACAAGACTGAAAACAAATCCACACAGCCCTTCACAAGGCATCAGATTCAAGTCCAGTGGCAATCTCTATCATGTCTGTGAATAAATAAGTAAGCTCAGTTCACAGCTAGATCAGAAGCTACTTGAAACACAATTTGCTGACTGTGCCAGCAGTGAAATGTGTGCGTGCACAGAGCCACAGTCATCCTGCTGGTCAGTGTTTTGCAGAGGTATCAAAAACTTCAGTAGAGGAGGTAAGAAGTATCTTTAATACATGCCTCTGGCATTGCAAAAGCTAAATACCTGCTCTTCAGAAGTATCTTTGTCAGGCACCTGGTGGAATTACTCAGCAGAAGAAAGATAGGGCAGTCAGTAAGGTCTCCTCTTTAAAACAGCACAGAAATAAAATGAAGAAGGACAAAGAGAAAACGGAAAAGCTGTAGGGCAGCATTCAATACTGGGGCAGAAAAGACAAAAATGCAGTTTTTCCTGAGAGCACAGGGGGCACATTCAGCAGAAAAGAGCTACCTCTTACTCAGTCCCCTGCAGTCTAAATAGATAAGCCTGAGCATGGATCCTGCTTTTGCTGCAGCATTCAGCCCCACTATATCCAACAAGCTGCCATCAGGATACCCATGCAAAGGCTTCTGGAAGTTGAATTGTGTCCATCACACTCCTTGAGCCTCCTGCACTGGTGATGCCATCCCAGACAGGGCTGCCTTAGCAGTAAGCAGAGAGAGGAGTGAACACTATCAGACGACAACACACAGATACACAGCCCCCATCCATACGTGCAGTTTTTTGCAGAGCATTTGCTACGCTGACAGCCTCCCATGCACGTGTCAGTTGTGTCTCTGAAACATTCAAGCTTAAAGGAGAGCCAGTCAAAACCCAGAAGAACTTTTCTAAAATACAAAGTATTCATCCAAGTGCAAATTTAGCAAAGGAACAATTAATCACACAAGGGAATTCTATATACATTTGGGGATTTTTTTGCTGGTTTGGTTGTTCTGTTTTAATTTTCCAGCTTTCTGATTTGGGTTGGGTGGGAAAGAAGATTTCCCCCCCCCCCCCCCCCCCATCCTCTTCCCTCCCATCACTCTTTTTTCACCTTTTATTTCCTTTTTGTCACTGAGGAGTAAATTCTTCCAGAAGTTCTAGCCAAATTGCTGCTGGATGTACAGTAATAAAACCCCCACTGACTCCACAGTCAGTGCAATGATCAGTGTTCATTTATCACCAGCTGCCCCAGAGCAGTTCCATCAGAGCCCAGGATCCCACTGTTTCAATGCAAACAAGGTACATCCATCTCACACCATGACAGGTTTCCTGGGAGAGCTACTGGCGTTTATTACAAACCACAGCAAACAGAACAATCCCCATTCCCTCTTCTTGTCTGTTTTGCCGCTCTGATGACTTCACTGGGCTCATTCTTGATTGAAACTGGCAAGAGGGAGTATAAAATTGGGATCTTGTGTAGGTTGCAATTCAAAGCAAACCAAAGCAAAAGAAATGCCCATCTCCTCGTTCCCTTCTCTGCAATGCTGTTACAGTGGAAATGAACTTCTGTAAGGGGGTAGCTTCCAGAGCTGGCAGCAAAGCTGGGATGTTCTCTGACCTCTTGAGCACAGACAATAAATCCAAACAACCAAACCAGTGCTTCAGTGGATGAGTAGTCTCTTGAATACTCCCAAAAAAGATAATTAGCCCCCTTTCCACCCACCCTGAAGAAACATCATTCTGCCATCCTCTGCACTGGCTTCATTAGCTCTCACCTCTTCCTGCATGGTCCCCAAAGCTTGTCTTAACTCATACTCCTCACAGAGAAGTCTGGCTGGTTTAGGTTGCCATGCCTAACTGTGAGCATACCAAGGCAGACAATTAGGGTTGTTATTATTTTTATTCATCTCATGAAGCAACCTGCACACCTGCACACCTGCAAATGAATATTAAAAAGCACAAATAGTGCCATCAGCTTTTCAGATTGCCTGAGCATTTGCAACTGCTGGAAAAATGCCCTTTGAACTTTTTGGGCACTTGTCAGCTTTTGTGTTTTGTTATCCAGGTCTTGATCCAGCATCAGCTTATGTCTTGTGCCCCACTTTGTGTGTTTTGATGGTCCACCAAACAGAGCAGCCTCCCTGCCAGCTTAGTCCAGCCCAGCTGTAAAGTCTGCATCATGGCTGGAGCCTAGATGAATATTAGCTCAGGGAATCTCCCTGTAAATTATCCTGATGCCATGATGTGGTCTTAAAGTTGTCACACTATTTCCCTGAGAGCTTCCACCTTGAAACTGCTGAGAGGCTGTGGGGTTTATGGCAGATGCAGTAAAGGAGACACAAATAAATTACCTGGGACTTTCTTCATTGTACATCTGAACTCTTTGAAAGCCGCCTCCTCAATCAGGTTTGCAGCTATTGTAAGACTACAGGAAGAGAGAAAAGGGCTTCCACAGACCAGCAAAAAGATACCTCTAATTAGAGGAATTCACACTACAGTCCTTGCAGCTTCTTCCATCACCAAGTTTATTCAGCATTTGAACTCATTAACTTCCCATTCAGCAAAGCACTTAAGCATGCAAGTAGTCCTATTAACAACAGAAGGATTAGTGAGATATTTACAGTTAAGTGTGCATTTGAGTGCTTTGACCAGATCAGAGCTTAACCTAGCTTCAGACACCTTCCCACAACCAGTTGTAATACTGATGCTTAGGGCTCCTGTGGCATTCTTCATCAAGACTGCTCAAAGTCAGTATCCTCATAGTACTGATGGGGGAGTAGGGGAAAAAAAGAAAGAAAAGAAAAAAAATGCTTACTAACATGTAGAATAGAATAGAATAGAATAGAATAGAATAGACCAGACCAGACCAGACCAGACCAGACCAGACCAGGTTGGAAGGGACCTCCAATATCATCGCATCCAACCTATCATCCAACACCACCCAACCAACTAAACCATGCAACCAAGCACCCTGTCAAGTCTCCTCCTGAACACCTCCAGCGATGATGACTCCACCACCTCCTTAGGCAGCCCATTCCAATGGGCAATCACTCTCTCTGTGTAAAACTTCCTCCTAACCTCCAGCTTAAACCTCCCCTGGTGCAGCTTGAGACTGTGTCCTCTTGTTCTGGTACTGGTTGCCTGGGAGAAGAGACCAACCTCTGCCTGTCTACAACCCCCCTTCAGGTAGTTGTAGACAGCAATCACATCAGCACACATCAGCAATCGGTGGGTGAGTTGAGAAACCAGATCATGGCTTGCTGATGCTTACAGTGTACTGTGTGTTCTCAGTTTTTCATTATCTGAGTGATAATGGTAGTTCCAGCACATTCTCCATAAAAATATAACATTCTTGGGATTAAGGGCTAGCAAGATATGGCTGGAGTGGGTAGGAAGTCAGACAGTCTATGGAAAATGGCAGCTCTCTGCTGAATTGCCTGCAGTCAACCAAACTTAGCAGACGTAATAACACTCTCCGTGTCTTGAAAGGTTATTACTTTCTATTCTCTTTCTTGCATCCTCTGGCTCCTCATTCCAATCCCTCAAACACCTTCTTTGCAAGAGCTCAGCAGCAGTATGTAACAAATGACCTGATAAAGTTCTAAACCCTCAAACACGCCGTGACAAGCAGCCCTATCCATCACGCTGCTCCACACAAGCAAGAGTTTTCTAACGATGCTGTTTGCCAACACTTTTATCGAGTCCCAAACCTAAATGCACTTATTATTCTAGGCTTAATGCTAGTGACACCACTGGAATCAATAGGAAACCTTTCCTCTGCTTTAATGAATGCAGAACCAAGCACCTTCTCTGTAGTGACGCTTTGGAAAATTATAGGTGTGCTGAGGTGAGAAACGGCAGATGAGAGTCTGCTTACCCCAGCAGGAAATCCATCATTGACAACCTTGAGAAAGTAAACAGTAGGGGAGTTCTGGGAAATCTAAAGATTTTGGATGCTGAGAGAAGAAAGCAAGCAAGCTTCCACCTAAGTGGACTATATTAAAAGCATTTGCTTGGAGGAAGAAGGCGCAGAGCAGACGTGAAATGTGACAAATGGAAAAATATCACATTAAGCATGGAACCTTCAAAAGGGTTTTCCAGCAACGGGATGAAGTGAGTGTTTCAGAAAATGAATTGATCTGAATTCTGAGCCTTGTCTCAGGCTGGCTAAACCTAACATCATTTACTGCCATTTTCTATTTGCGTTCAAGCTCCGTGGTTTTCCCTGAAGAAATGAGTAATAATATTTAACATAACTGGCATTGTGAAGATCTTAAATTATTCATCTGGAGAAGGACATGCAGCCATGCTGTAATTCCCACTTCACTGCCACGGTGCATGTAATATATTGTGGTTCAGGTGCTGCAAAGTGCAAGCCATAAAAATTTAAAATACTACTTCCCAGCATTATTAATAATGAAGAGTCTCTCACTCAGAAGAGCTGTCAGATTGACAGAAGAGATAAACAAAGTGTGTTTCTTCTACCAAGGAGAAAGGCCTCTTCCAAGGCCAAAGCTGGACTCTGTAGTCCCACAAAAGGGTTGTAACACCCCCACCAGTTTCCATGTGGATTAGTCATGCTCACTTTTAAATGAAAATGAGATTCTTGACTTCATTCCTTTCCATGCCTTTCTTCATTCCTTACAGAAAGAGAACAGATAATAGAAACTGGCACCAGCAGCATGGTTTCCTTTGCCTTCATCACCCAATGGAGCATCAATAGCTGAGAAAGACCTTAGCTTAAGACTTAGCTGTAGCATGCTGTCCAGGTTACTGATGATAGCAAAATGGTGACATCCAGGCTTGGCACTAAATCTGCTCTTACTGAGTCATTTCTATGCTCATGTGCTACAAGCCAAAGCATGGCTAAAATTCACCACCTGCTCTCACACAAAATTCTCCAGTGACCTACAAGCTCTAATCCTCACACACAGCCAGCTTCAAAGAGCAAATGAGATGTGCACATTGCCAACAGTAGCTGAAGTGAAAATACTTAGCAGTAAAAGACTAGTGGAAAAGAGATGGAAAAATCATGTTTCAGGGCTTAGAACAATCTCCTCCTTTGCATGCTTAGGATGAAACATTGATAGACATGAGCAGCTCCACGCCTACTGCAACATCTCCTATGCCTCCTTCTGACTCTTGCATTGGCTAGTACTAGAAACAGAACATGTCAGACTGGGTTGATCAGCAATCTCAGGCTACATGGCAATCACCATGCTGCAAATTCTCAGATTTTTAGACAATTAGGTCTGTAAAAACTTTACCAGATAATTATGACTATGACCCATCCCATGGGAGAGGCAGCTAAGCATCCAAATCTACAGGATGAACACATCTCAGCAGGAAGACTTAATAGAGATTAGCATTGAAACTGGCATTTGGGTTGTATGCAATGGTAGTCCCTGTGACATTCTATTCACCAGCTGAATACAAGAAATGCCTGAAATATTAATCACCAAAAAGAGAGGAGAAAAGGTAAGCTTCATGAAGAGGATGCCCTGGGATCAAATCCACAATCAATGGAGAAAGCCACAGTCAGTAGAAACAAGATATTTTTTCCCTTGCTGTATCAGCTTATCTAATGGGTGCTGTGCTGGAAACAAGTTTCACTGAGGGTGGTAGGAAAAAAGTGGTCTCCTGAATCAATGCCAGGAGGATATTCCAGGCATAAGGAACATCACAAAAGGACAAAGACAGCAAATGTAATCAGCCCTGGCATCACCGATGCAAGGCAGCACAGAATGCAAGGACTGCATCAGGAGCTGAAAGCTGCTGAGAAGGGAAAGCCACAGCTCACAAGCACAAAGGAAGCTTGGAAACTACCCAGATAATTCTCCCCACAAATCCCTGGGTGACCCTAACCATCAGGAACCCGAAGAAGGCTGTGAAGGGGTGACATAAATTGATTCTAGTAGGTTCAGCCAGGAGAGGGTATAGCAAAGCAAACAAAAGAATCAATCACTCAGCTTTAGAGATGGCAAATTGGGCAGGGTAATAGCACTGATTTCATCTAAACTACACTGATTTACACTAGTCAAGAGCTCAGCTTTCCAGACCAGTAAGATACTGGTATGTAGGTCTTGCCTCATGGTCTTGCTGAAATAACTTACACCTGCAGCAATAAGAACAGATTGCAACAGGTTTAGCCAAACATCCACACACTAACACGCTCTTCTGTGTCCATTTCTGCTGCTTCTGCAGAATGCAGCTCTAGGATTTGCAGTGCAGACAGAACTGGCTTTAAGAGAGGCAGTGGAGCTCACAAAACCAGGCACAAGCCAGCTTTAAGCCATCAAATTCAGACACTGAGAGCAGCACAGTTAAGGAGTGACATTTCTGCACAGGCTACACAAATCCTGAGGTTTACTGTAGTGAGGGTCTGTAGCAGCAACACGTTATCAGCATGCAAGCCAGGCAGGTGAACACTGCCCCAGTGCCTGCAAAGGCTGGGAGCACAGACTGGGAGTCAGTGCAGCCCTGCTGTGAGCGCATTGCCTGCAAGCCCAGGTGTGCAATGTGCCAGAAGGCAGCTCACCCAAAGAAGAGAAGCATGAGCTGCCAAGAACCTCAAGCAGGGCTGTCCAAAATAGGCAAACAGAATAAAAAAGGTTACCCCAGAAACCCTGCACTGCCAGAGTGTGTGTTGCTGCAAATATTTATCACGGCTTAATGAGCAGAGGCGGTGTTTACATTCAAATACGCTTTTAGAGGACAAATGGATTTGCACAGTGCAGGCGGGGAACAAATATCACAGGAGAGGAAGGCTCAGACTTTGGTGTTTGTGGGGATTAGCAGAGCATCCCAAGTGGAGAAAAGAAAGGACAGAGAAAGCCAGACAGTCTGCCCATTCCTTCATATTTGCAGTGCTATTTTTCTTTGATTCCCCTCCTCTCTTTCATTTGTGCTTTCTTTCCCTTTGTATCTTCCTCCTCTCTTCTACAATTCCCTCAACTGCCACAATTCATAGCCTTGCCCCATCTCTCCTTTTGCCATTTGCTCCATCCCACCAGACTCACCAGCTGCCTGCTCCCGGCTACCGTGGGAGACCCCAGACAGCAGCAGGGAAGGCTGAGCTGCCTCTGGCCCCACCACGTGTAGCAGCACCCTGAAACCAGCCCCACGGTGCCTGGATGGCATGTGCCTTCAGGCTGCCCAGAGCTGCCACGGGCTGCTACACTTTGCAGAGGGCAGACTGACACCGGTATTTCAGGAGAGAACTGCAAGTAGTCCCCCAGGTACAAAAGCACTCATCCAGTGTACCAGTAATTATTCCTGCTCAGCTGGCCGGGACAAAACATTATTTTCTGTTAAACCAATAGGGATGTGAACACCAGGGACCCTCCTGATTTTCAGGAACTCTTGGTACCTGCGTAAAGGCACTGCCTGGGTCACTCAGGCAGGGGTGCGGCCAGGGAGGGCAAGAGGCAGGAGCGTGGGATGGGGAAAGCATCTCAAGAGAGCAGTAACATCCTTTTTTTCCTTCTTTCTTTCTTTCTTTCTCGGGTTGGATGGCAGAAATTTGTCACCAGAGAAATTATTTCTCAAGCTTCCAAACGCATTCAAAATAAAGAACAATGGACCACACGATAAGCCTTCTGCAGCCCTCACCACAAAAGAGCTGCCGGATGTGTTTTTCAGCCCCGACAATAGCTTCCAGGGACTTTTGTGTTATGTAAAATTAGGATTTTTCCTGCCAGAACAGAGGCATTTCCTGCTGGATTAGAGTGAAGCGGCTCTGTGAGACCGAGGGGTCCCCAGTTGTGGGTCTCATTTAAGATTTCAGTGAAACAGTGTGATCCCTGAAAAGCTGCACGTCTTTCAGCATTAGCATTGCAGAGCCACATAACAATTACAGCCGGAGCCTAGGAAAACAAGCGAACAGCTAGCCTTCTCCACTTTGGTCCTAAAAGGAAAAAGAAGGGAAAAAAGCTTTCTCCCCCCCCACCCCCCAACTCTGCTTTTTGAATAGGAAGCAATGAAATTCAGAAACATAAAAAGCCAGGTCAAGGGCTTGTCAGCATCGATGGCTATTATTCTATTATCCCTGTTACATAGATGGATTTCAGCAGAAAGGCCATGCGAAAATGATTTAAAAGCATCTGCCTCTGCCTTCTGCAAATGCCACCCAAGGAAGAGAACAAGGGGCAGGGGAAATGCTTGAAGATAGCCAAGAAACATAAATACCCAGCAGGCTTAGCACCCTAGGGGAGAAATTACTGTCCTGGGTACATTTGTCCTCTCGCAATGGTACAACCGCTGACAGAACAAACAGACTGCTGATGCTGCAGGAGGAATAGCACGAGCCTTGGGAGCACACATCCTCGTTTGGTGGAGAAAGAAATAGTCCAGTGACCAACAATTTTTAAGAAATGGTTGCCAAATCCAAGCCTCATTAATTCCTGCCTGGGTTCTTCCAACAGCATCAAGGTGGAAGTCAAAAGGAGCCACTAAGCTTACAGCACTTTGTCAAACGAGCCTGTTAGGAAAGCATCCCCAAAAAGACAGTCAATAAGTTCATGCATAGCTTTAAAAGAGTGTTTCACCCCACACATTATCTCTTATAATCAAGGAACTACATGAAAAAGAGATGGGCTTCAGGGATTACCTCATATGAGCAAAAGTCTCATTTTTATATTCCCTGTGTCCTTTCCCTAAAAGGGAAGCCAGACACAGAAAACCCTTTGAAAGAGCACTCTTTGAAAGCATAGTACCAAAGCCTACACTATTCCTCTTTACCAGACAGACTGAAGCTACCGCAAGTACACAGCCCCCACCTGCAGGCAAACCTGCTTGCTCTGATTCTCATGCACCCTAGCTTGCCCTGGACTCAAGGCTAAATGCAGGTTGAGAGCTCACAGTTCCTCAATGAAGAATACTCTGATGATGAAGAGAAGCACAGAAAGGGGAATATTTAGCAGGTTGGGTTTTTATGGTTTTCCTTTTTTCCTCTAGATTTCACTTACAGGAAAACACCAGGGCACAGCAGCTCTTTGTTGCACTGCAAAGGTGATGTGACCAGCAGCAGTAGTGGGACAGGCAGGGGGCAGGGCTGGGATCGTCACCTGCCTGTGCTTATACAGGAGCCACGATGGGTTTGCATTTAAGAAAACGAGCAAGCAAAGCCCTTTTGAGCTGTTGTGCACAGACCCCAGCACCAAAGCGGGTTTGGCTCTGGTCATTTATGTAGCATCCCATGCAAGAGGCACAGAAAGCACCTTGACTTCTGTTCCCCTCTCCTAAGCTAAATATCAACTACTGGCAGGTTTTAGGAATTGACAGGAACAAAAAGTCAAATCAATTTAGACTTTTATCTTTTCTAACCCTGCCTCCTGACTGCAAGGCCAGTCCAAACAAGAATGCACTGAAGACTTGAAATCCACGTCTACTCTTCGTCAGGCTTGCAGTCTGACTAAATTCAGTAGCAGCATTGCTTTTGTAAGTACAAAGCTGAAATTTCCCCCTATCACTTAACCTTTGCCCAAGCTTTTCACCTGAGGCTCAACTCCTTATTATCAGGACTTCAAACAGACCCCCTGCCCTAGGGTGAACTCACCCCAACAGAATCTGTTCCACAAAAAGCAAAGGAAACAGATTGTGCATCATTTGGCTTTTATCACAAACAATCTCTCCTTTTCGTGAAGGGATCTCCAGTCAACATTAACTCCAGGCCTATTGCACACAGCAGCTGAAACACAGCCTGAAGAAATCAATACCATTGACTCTAACGAGCTCTGAATCATCCTTTGCACTCCTGGAGATACATCCCACTCTTCCAGCAAACAAAAATATGGATGTCAGTAGATGCATTGACAGTAATGTATGCTAATGAAGGTAATGTAATCTAACAACACGTGAATTATTGATGTAGGCATGTTTAAACAGAAAAATCAGCAAGGAATCACACCAGACCAATCCACTCCAGTGTTTGTTCACCAACAGACAATTGGAAGATGGTGGTCGTGAGAACACTCATTACCACTTTATTAGCTGGAAAGGATTTTTGTCAGGTTATCCATGTCTCATCTGACACATAAAGTCATTTAAATTCCACACTGCGTGATACTGCATCATCTCCATGAGCCATAGCATCAGATGAGCCTACTTTAGATGTCTATACTTCACTCTGAGCTTTTCAGACATTTATGATACTGCTTTGTCTGAGTTGTTTTCCTTAATCTTGTTTATCAGAGTCATAGATAAGGCTGGTTTGCTGTCTCATTCACAGTTCATGGAAGTGTAACTCTCCTGAATGCAGTGATATTGCTCCTGATTGCCAGGAGGCACGTGGAGAATGAGACTAGCTCCTTTGTCTGGCACAGCTCTGGTTCCCAGGATGTCCAGGCAGTTGACTCAGCTCTATCATAAAATAAACACAGTCTACCTAGATAGTTTTACTGCACACATCATTGTGCTCTCATGTATTTAGAGTAATCTCAGTTTGTACTAGAGTAAAAGCAGCATGTATGGCTAATAATCATCTGTGTTAATTTGACAATTATTCCATTATTCTGTGAGACCCAATCGTTTTGTCTGTACTTTGGGGTGAGTTGGCTCCATCTCTGTGGCATCTGGGAACTACATTGCAGACAGGCTTTGTTTTTGTAAGGGCTACGGGGGCATACAGATTTTTACATTGTGTCCTCATCAGGTTCTATTGATATACATCATCCATTGACACAGAAAAAAAAGATTTCCTAGGACATACTGGATCTGAAAAACCCAACCACAGCCCATTGCCTATGCACATTTCTGGACACTTTAGTGCTGCCTTCAGTTCTGAGAGTGTTGAGTGGGCAGGGTAGAAAGCTGTCCCCTGGCTGGAGCCAGCTGGGGAAACGATTCCCAGGATTGCTCCACCATCACCCCATGCATGGGGGAACTCAGCCACTCTCACCAGAGACATCAGCATCCTCAATGCCCAAATAAGCTTTGCAAAGCCATGGAGCAGAAAAGAAACCTTAAATGAGATAATTAAAATTGCTGCTTATTTTAGAAGAGTTATCACATTACTCGGAATGCAGGCAATTAATCTTACTGATCAGAACACACTGTAAATTGCTCCTCTGTTTAGCCACTGCTTGCAAGAGAAGAAAATTAAGACATTAAGATTTTTTTTCCCAGTTGTATTTATGAAATTATATCGGTGCTTTATTGAGGAGGGAAGGAGTTGGGGGACAGGTCCGTGCTTATCTGCCATGTTAAAACAGGTAACTACACTATAAAAGATAATCTCTTTTTATTTAGTGAATAAACACTATGCTACAGTTCTTATTATCAGAGACCAGTAAGCCACCAGAGCGCTGAAAACCAAGGGACATGTATGTGTGGAGAACCGTGCAGGAGCCCCATTTCATTTTGCTTTACCTTTTCCGGAGCCGGGAACTGCAGGTGATTTACTTCCAATGGTGTGATCAAAGGAACCGTCTGAAAACCATCTTCGTTGGATGGTTGTTTGCTGTTCTTGTCATTCAAATTACTCCCCAGCTTCACCATTCTTGGACCTTGTTTTCCAGACCTAAACCAGCAAGATGATCAATGTCACAAGGGCAGCAGAGGACTCCTGCCTCAGCCTGCTCGGTTTGACCGTGGCTCGGTCACCTGGGCTTTCGCACCCGGGTTTCTAGCCGCCCCCTACACACACACACGCACCCCACTCCTTGCCTTCACACGCGCGTTTCAGACCTTACGCAGGCAGCTCACAAATACCCCCCCGAAACCCCTCCCGTGAGCACAGCTGCTCCCAACGCACCGACAGCACAAACGGCGTTACCGACTGGGAGTGTCACCCCCAACAACCGCAAACGCCCAGGGACGAGGCGCATCTCCCACTGCCCCCAGGGATGCTTTGGATATCCACACCTCACACATTTTTTGCAACCCTGGTGAGGGTACGGTGACTTCCATTGGCAAACCTCACACCCTAGGGGATCAGGGGTCCCTCCTCCCACCTGTCCCGGGGGTGTCGAGGATGGGGGTCGCGCCGCAAGGGGTGGTGCTGGGGAGGGGGCGCTGCAGGGCTCTCCCCCTCCCGCGGCCCTCCCGCCACCTCCCAGCTCCTACTTACTGCAAACCACGCGGTCACTGGCGGCGGCTCGGGCCGGGCGCTGCGGCTTGGGGGGATGGGGGGGCGGGAGCGGTGGAGGCGAGGCGGGGGAAAGGTTTCGTTAGTTGGGAAGCGCGGTAAGGCGCACGGGAGCAGTGCTGAAGGGACAGCGCTGCGCCCTGCGCTCGGCTGCGGCTCCGCAAGCGCGACTGAGGGCGGGCGCGGGCGGCAGTTCCCCCCCCCCCCCCAGCTCCCCCCCTTCCACACCGCCGCCGCCCGCCGCGCGCGCGCACGACCCACCGCCCCGCGCGCCGCCGCGCGGCCTCGGGCACCCCCTGGCGTTTCCGCCGCGCACGGCCGCGCGCCCCCGCGGGTGGTGGCGCCCCCTGCAGGCCGCTCGTGGGTCCGGCCACCCGCGGGGAGCGCGAGACAGAGGGACGTAGGGCGTGGGGACCCCGCGGCAGCCCAGAGCTGCGGCTGCACAAACTCCCGAGAGGGCCTGGAGCTGACGCCTGCCCGGGCACAAATGCAGCCACAGGGACGGCTAGGGGCCGGGGAGGGTTCCAGCGCGGTTGTGGTGCAGCTACTGGGTCGAGTGGGCACCACACTGATCTAGTTGGGGACTAGACCGCATGGGGGTTGGACTAGATGACCTTTGAAAGTTCCTTGAAAGTTCCTCCAAACCAATGCATTCTATGATTCATTTTCCCTTTTTGGCCCCCATTGCCATGGACCACCGTGTCCTTCACCACCGTGCTGCACAAGGTCATGACTGAACCCTCGTGCCCACTCAAATGCTGGAATGCAGGAGCAAGCCCCTGGTCCTGCTTGGCTTTGTACAGCACTCGCCCCCTCTTTCCAGAAGGCAGCCCAGTAACACATCGCCACCACGACAAAGTGGTACTGCCACAAAGTGCCCACCTGGCCCGTCAGCAGCCACAATCCCACCCGCCAGCATCACTGAGATCACCAGCCCCTAAAGAATGCTGCTGAAGCACTTTGCTTGGAGACAGAGGATACGTTGGGATGACTTTAGGCTGATTTGTTTATAAATATAGAATTTTCCTCCAGAGCCTGCAACTTGGCATCTTTTACAAGACCTAAATATACCCCCAAAAGGCATGAGCTGCTTCCATAATAAAGCCTTTAGAACTCACTTGTGAAAATTCATTTAAAGCAGTACTTCAGCAGAGCATGTGGGAGCACAGAATGCATTGGAAGGTTCGATGTCTAGAGAAGGAGTCAGCAGAGGTGGGGCAGCTAAAGCTATCTGCTACTAGCATCACCTTCCACAGTCCATTAAAGAGCCTGCTCTGATAGCTTCACCAGTTTTTAATGCTTGGATTGGAACTTTCCGTGTCACATTTCTGCAAAAGGCCAAACTTCTACAGTAAATTTCACCCAAGGGAGTTATTCTGATTGTAAGAATAAGGTTCTGCCGTATATGAAAACTTAACTTTCAGTAACTTTTGCTCAGAGTGTTAAAAATGGTTGGCAGGTAGTGTTTTGATGCTTTCCGAATCAACTGCAAAACAAAAAAAGCAATCACATCATTACATCAAAACATCAGTTTGGGGAGTTCATATCCAGGAAAGATTTCTTAAGCTCAGTAGAAAAGATCTACTCAGATCCCATCCAACAGGGGCACATTCAAAACAAGACTCAACATTTTCATAACTACAACTCCAGGTTTCTGCAGCCTAGACCAGAAATAGATACCTATGCAGAATGCTGTTGGGTCACATCCCACAGATAAGAGAAAGAGTAAGATTTACACCCTATAGGTCTGAAGAGACACATAGAAACACTCACTAAAGTTCATTGATTAAACTGCTGCAATATAATGTTTTCATATTGTTGTGCTACCAGAACTCAACCATCAGTTGCCATCTGAGCAAGGATCTGTGTGAATATATAGCAAGTTATAAACCCTGCAAAGTCACAGTATCACAGTATAACTTAGGTTGGAAAGGACCTCAAGGATCATAGAGTCCAACCTATCAACACAGACCCCATGACTAGACCATGGCACCAAGTGCCACATCCAATCTCCTCTTGAACGCCTCCAGGGACGATGACTCCACCACCTCCCTGGGCAAGCCGTTCCAATGACGAATTACTCGCTTGGTGAAGAACTTCCTCCTCACCTCGAGTCTAAACCTCCCCTGGCGCAGCTTGAGACTGTGTCCCCTTGTTGAGGTGCTGGTTGCCTGGGAGAAGAGACCAACCCCTTCCTGGCTACAACCACCTTTCTGGTAGTTGTAGAGGGCAATGAGGTCACCCCTGAGCCTCCTCTTCTCCAGGCTAAACAATCCCAGCTCCCTCAGCCCCTCCTCATAGGGCTTGTGTTCAAGGCCTCTCCCCAGCCTTGTTGCCCTTCTCTGGACACGTTCAAGTCCTTTTCACATGCTCTGCACAGAGATGATCACACAATCACAGAGGCTGGAAAAGACCTCTGAGATCATCGAGTCCAGCCTATGACCTAACAGCACATCATCAGCTAAACCATTCCACCAAGTGCCACATCCAATGTTTTCTTAAAGACCTCCAGTGATGGCAACTCCACCACCTGGGCAGTCCATTCCAGTGCCTATCCCAGTGATGGGATAGTTTGGCTCAGGATAATAATCGGGAACTTCAAAATGTGGAGGTTGTAAGGAAAAAAACAAAAGCACCACTTCTCAAATAATGACAGAAGCCTGGTCTCATAGTAAACGTTGTTTGCTCTTCAAATCCTGAGCTGAAACCCTCTGGTCCTAAAGAGGCACTGCAGCAGGCTCCTAACAGCACTTTGTATCGCTCATGTACAACACCTCCGACACTGACAGGAACCTCTGGAGACCATCCAGTACAAACCCCCTGCTTAAAGCAGGGACAGCAAGAGCAGGTTGCTCAGGGGCATATCCAGTTAGGTTTTTAATGTCTCCAAGGATGGAAACACCACAAATGCTCTGGGAAACCTGTTCCAGTGCTCAGTCACCCTCACAGGAAAATAGTTTTTCATATGTTTAGATGAAAGTTCCTGTGTATCAGTTTGGGCCCATTATCCCTTGTCCTGTCACTGGGCACAACTGAGAAGAGGCTGGCTCTGAGCCTCCTGAGCCTTCTCCAGGCTGGGCAATCCCAACTTTGTCAGCCTCTCCACATGTGACAGACACCCCAAGTAATAAAGTGTAATTGCAGCAACTCTTTCCCCAGCTTTCAATATTACAGATTTTATCATCTGAAGTGATTTGACCATCCAAAAAGATTCACAGACTCTGTAGTTATCCTCCACTGAATGCATCTGTTTGAGCTACTCTAGCTCCTCTGAGCCACTTTCAACTGAGGGACTAGGAGATATTTAAAAATGCAAAGGAAACACTGCACTGAAACTCCATAGAAATTGCATTGTGATTTTTCCACCTTTATCTGGTAATTACCAAGAGACATGGGAGGGCTTTGTTGAAAAGCAAAGTGATGTCTTTCACAGCTTGCAAATACATTCTGTGACCTGGAAACCAAATAATTTTCATGCACACAAACATTAGTAATGGATATTTTGCTAGCCAAAATACAGCCTTAGAGACACCTAGGCAGATCCTCTGACTTAAGAGATGTCTTAAGCAACACTTCACAAGGACACTGATGTTAAATCTCCAGAATCACTTAAGCAAACCCATGGAAAGCATGGTTACACAATAAAACGTAAGGTTGCAAAGAAGGTTATCTGCTTGCTCAGCATGTCTACTCACTGGAACACACTGATAGGCTCTCAGAGTTTGATATATTAAGTTTTGTTGGTTATACTTGAATACGCTTCAGAGTAGCACAGCTGAAGGGCAGTGAGGTGATTCCCATCCCATCTCGTGCCTTACTACCTCTGCAAAATACCATTCAAGCAGCCAAAAATCTACTGATAACTAAAGAGAGCTAAACCCTGCTGGAGATTTCCATATAACCCAGGGAACACAGCTCAGTCTTGCCAGCACTTGAGCACTGCAGTCAGAAGCACCTTTTCACTAGAAGACTCACTAGTTGTGAGCAGTAGCAGCAAGAGTTTGTGATAAGTAAGCAGATGCTTCTTTTGCCTTACAACTTTTCAGGGTAGAAGCACATTTCAAGCAACATCTTTCACTGGCACCATCTGAGAATTTTTGTAGTGTGGTGCAGGGAGATGTTCACCGAGATAGAGTTTCTCAAAGCCCTCCTTGGCACTGCATGCAGTAACTTCCATGACATGCAGTAACTTCCATGACATCCAGTAACTTCCATTTCATCCATGAGACAAATCCAGCTCTGTAGCTACTATGGCCTATTTCAGCTTGAAAATCTCTCTTTGCAAAATGCCTCTGTCACAAACAGACAAACTACCAAATGTAGGGAAAGCTTTGCCTTTGTTCAAATTAGAGAAAGCTATGTTTAGTCCATAGCTTAGTAACTAAAAGAGAGAATTTGGTTGGATGTGTTAAAATATTGTTTTGTTACTTTGACCTATTGTGTGCCTCAATTACCTGCATGCCAATAGAAAATAGCCAATTAAGATGTGACACCTATGCTTTCAAAAATACTATATAACTTTGCTGTATAACGAAATAAACATCTTTGCCTGTTCACATCTTGTCCTGGAAGCATTGCTCTGGGTGATTAGAACAACTATCAAACAACAACTGAGCCAGCAGTATGCCCAGGTGGCCAAGAAGGCCAATGGCATCCTGGCCTGCTTCAAGAATAATGTGGCCAGCAGGAGCAGGGAAGTCATTCTGCCCCTGTACTCAGCACTGGTTAGGCCACACCTTGAGTCCTGTGTCCAGTTCTGGGCTCCTCAGTTTAAGAAGGACATTGAGACTCATGAACCTGTCCAAAGAAAGGCAATGAGGCTGGGGAGAGGCCTTGAGAACAAGCCCTATGAGGAGAGGCTGAGGGAGCTGGGATTATTTAGCCTGGAGAAGAGGAGGCTCAGGGAAGACCTTATTGCTGTCTACAATTACCTGAAGGGTGGTTGTATGCAGGAGGGGGTTGGTCTCTTCTCCCAAGCAACCAGCACCAGAACAAGAGGACACAGTCTCAAGCTGCACCAGGGGAAGTTTAGGCTCGAGATGAAGAGAAAGTTCTTCACAGAGCTGTTAGCCATTGGAATAGGCTGTCCAGGGAGGTGGTGAAGTCACCATCCCTGGAGGTGTTCAAGGGGGGATTGGACATGGCACTTGGTGCCATGGTCTAGTAGTTATGAGGTCTGTGGTGACAGGTTGGACTTGATGATCTCTGAGGTCTCTTCCAACCTAGTTGATTCTATGATTCTATAACAACCAATTTTACATCACAGGATGCTTTATGAGGGAAAAGATTGTGGCTGAAGCTGCTGGCAAGAGCCTATAAGCGACCATTCTCTATGGACAACAGGAAAGCAAATCCAACCAAACGTGAGAAATCAGAGAGTCATGTAGAGAGATTTTCTTATAGAGCCAGTACAGTCTGACATTTTCACCCACACAGAGCAGCTCAGCGACAGGCAATAAGACAAAGCAGCAATATGAGCAGCATGAGACTCCAGAGAAACAAACAATATATTTCTTCTGTCGACAAAAATATACGCCTCTTTTTATTCTTTTAATAAGTCTCCCACGATAGATCATTTTCTATTTCCAGTTAAACAAATCAGGGCAGAATTACTGCTTTCATTATCAGTTTACACTGAAGATTACTGGCTGTCGTTAAGAGGCATAATATTTGTAATGGGGCTCCTATTTCACTGCATTGTAAATTCTGCAAGCTGTAAACAAAACGTCAGTCACAGAGCAGGTCGGCATCTACCCGCTTCACGTCTGAGCAAAGAAATCAACTTCTCTTCAATCCCAACCAATCTTATTTAACTTGCTCCTTGAGCTATGAATTCTTGTGCTCATTGTCTCTCTTAAATTTCCTGCACACCGTGCATTTTTTTTTTCCCTGTAGTGTTTTTGCTCATTAGTACAAGTAGCGCTATTTTTATCTGTTTTCATATACTGAATAAAGGGGATCACACATTCAGTGAAGGTATTTGAAAACGTGTGAACGTGCAGTAGGAATTACTACAAAGAGAAGCTACAAAACTTCAAGGCACAAAGTGAGGACAAAGTCTCAGGAAGCCAGATTAGTCATGGTAGTCAAGGCAGGGCAGTCCTAGGAGTAACATCACAGTATCACACAGTATCACTGTATCGCTAAGGTTGGAAGAGACCTCGAGGATCATCGAGTCCAACCTGTCACCACAGACCCATGACTAGACCATGGCACCAAGTGCCACGTCCAATCTCCTCTTGAACACCTCCAGGGATGGTGACTCCACCACCTCCCTGGGCAGCACATTCCAATGGCCAATAACTCTTTCTATGAAGAACTTCTTCCTAACATCTAACCTAAACTTCCCCTGGTGCAGCTTGAGACTGTGTCCTCTTGTTCTGGTGCTGGTTGCCTGGGAGAAGAGACCAACCCCTTCCTGGCTACAACCACCTTTCAGGTAGTTGTAGAGGGCAATGAGGTCACCCCTGAGCCTCCTCTTCTCCAGGCTAAACAATCCCAGCTCCCTCAGCCTCTCCTCATAGGGCTTGTGCTCAAGGCCTCTCACCAGCTGCTTCTGTGGTGTGATGCTTTAGCCCACACTCACCAACAATACAGCACAGCTAACCCAGTTGGAGAAGCAAATGGAGGCTGTATTTTACAAGCAATAGTGAAATTGCAATGAATGTATACAAAATATACAGTATTTACAGTATCATACAAGAATTTACAGGAAAGAACACAACACAGATCCTCCCAAGGAGGATCCCACCTCGGGTTCCCCCCAAATCTCTCTCCCTCTCCTTCCCTTTCCCCTGGTAGTTAATTAGGCAAGAAAAGAGAAAGAGGGAGAAAAGGATATTAAGGGAAATTCGTTAGCTCAAAGCAGTTGTTAAGAAAGTTAGTTTCTCTTACCAGTTTTAGTCCAGGGTCAGTTGCATGCTCTCTGCACAAGAAGCAAAAAGTCAGACAGACTGAAGCTGGAGTGAGTGAGAGAAAGTAATGTGAGAGATATTTGCTATGGTACATCTCACATCTGACCAATGAAATTAGTTTAGAATTAATCTTTGTTTTCCTTTTTACACCCAAACATTCAGCTAGAGAATTCTGCAGCTATCCTTTCTTTAAAGACACAGCCTAAACTGTCACAACCTCTTACTCTTCTGTCAGAAAGTCATGTTTGTTTCTCAATATTCCTATTAATTAATTTCAAAACTAGTCTTATACAACAACAAAAATCAGTACAGCAGTTGAGGAGACAGTTTAAACCAAACTCAGCCCTGGTCCAAGTCCTTCATGTGTGACTTAATATGTATAGACAGAACTCAGATTTGTGTTTTCCTGGAGAAAACACCGTGATGTGCATGGAAAGTAACATTTGGAGAGAGCACAGCAGCATGGGAAGGGATAGAATAGAATAGAATAGAATAGAATAGAATAGAATAGAATAGAATAGAATAGAATAGAATAGAATAGAATAGAATAGACCAGACCAGGTTGGAAAAGACCTTTGAGATCATCAAGTCCAACTTATCACCCAACACCATATTATCAACTAAACCATGGCACTGAGTGCCTCATCCAGTCTCCTCTGAAACACCTCCAGTGACAGTGACTCCACCACCTCCCCGAGCAGCCCATTCCAATGGCAAATCACTCTTTTTGTGAAGAATTTCTTCCTAACATCCAGCCTAAACCTCCCCTGCCATAGCTTGAGACTGTGTCCTCTTGTTCAGTTGGTGGTTGCCTGATTCAACCTAAAACCACAATATGGGAGTAATGCCACTACAATTCTTGCCTGAGGGAACTGCAGATGGTCCCTGCCATGCTCCAAAATGCTCCTCACCACTCATCCCACCATTGTTTTGCTCAGTGTAAGACAAGAGGGTTGGGCAAGGAAGGCATTTATGTTCCTTTCCTTGGGAGATTACTCCACAGACAAATCAGCACCACAGTCAAAATCTTTACCCTCTCTGTAGTTGAACAAATTTAAAATAGCAAGGAGTAGAAAAAAATGGTCATGTACATTTCAAGTTGGGGTTAATTACTTGCAGTCATTGCTGTACAGATGCTCATCCATTACATTCCTGCATTGGTGCTGTTGACTTTCTGTCACGCATTAGGAACAAGAAAATAAGCATAGAGCAGAACACAGAGAAAAGAAAAACATGATCATTTCTTCTTCATTTCAGGATTCAAGAGAGTACAAAGATTCTTCAATAGAGTACAAAGATTCTTCAATAGAGTACAAAGATTCTGCAAGAGAAGGAACATTTGTCAGTGCCCTATAGAACCGTCTTGCACAGCTCTTTCGATCTGCCTCCATTCCTTGTCTATGCAGGAATGCCAGAAGGACAATAAATTTCACACATTCACAGCATGAATGTGTTCTCATCATGATCTCTGGGAGACTACACAAATCAGACATGTCCACAAGCAGCCCAGCCACATCTGCAGTGCAGCTGAAGCACTCAGATGAGGCACACATGTGAGTTCACAATTTAAAGAAAGAAGAAATCTTCCCGCTCATCTGCTCCATACATGCAGCACAGAAGATGCAATAGGGACCATTCTAACAAGTGTCATAGTCAATGGGAGGGAAAAGTACTGAGATTCTTCCAGGAGGTATTCAACCTCTGTCTGTATTGACGCATAATCCCTTTCCCTCAGGGGCCTCCCTATCTTTCGCTTCTAGCAAACTGAAACTGCAGCTACACACATTGATTTTCACTAGCTATAGGCAGGCAGGAACTTTCAAAAGTGAATTTTTCTGCAATCAGATCAAGTGGCCATGATGCTGCCACTTACAAGTGAGCAACTTCCTGTGAATACTTGTTAAAAATTCACTGTGGCCTTAATATAGTTTAACGAGTTTTGCTCTTTTCCTCATAAAGTAAGTTTCCACTTAAGCAGTAGGTTCCCTTGCTGCTTCAATTTGCTGCGAAGCCTATGATGTTAAACTCATCAAAGTATGGCTGCTTTGTTCTTTATGCAAATTCCTGTCATCATAGTTATGTAAGTGCTTATGCAATGAAAATATACATAACACACAACCTGCCCGTGTCATTGACAATTACTGACAAGAGCTATAAATCGGAGTTGCGTCCCCTTTTGTTTTATATTTAAGGACCTACTGCACACAAAATGTCACATATGCCCAAAATTTTCCTTCAGTCACTGCCCAGAAAGCCCCCACAGAACTGCCTGCTGAAGGCTATTTTTCAGTCAGAGTCCATGCAAAATTGTATTAGATGCTTTGAAGTTAAAGCTTGAACATTGACTACCAGAAAGGGCCCTAAAGACAAAGACATTTGCTGGATGTAAATGTTCAGTGAGGATAAAGGTCACCTCATACTTTCCCCAAATCTGACCATGGTAGAAAGTCCATATCCTGTCCTCAAGTTTTGCTTAAGAGCTGAAATCTTTTTGTGGAAGTAGTCAGCAATCAAATATTGTTAATCTTGGTGAGTGATTACATTGTGATAGACAAGTTATGATAACCTCACAGGCCATGGGACTGCAGAACCTCTGACGTTAGGGTAGAGGAATCTGATTCATCACAATGCAAGAGCAGATGGGGCATGAACAGAAGAGCTGCCTGGCAAGCCAAGCCTCCAGTTTGCAGGAAATGAGGTTTTATCTGAATTGATGGCTTTGGTCCAAATCAAGCAGGAAACAAACTCTTTTGAAAATGCCCACAACATGGAAATTCCCAGAAAGGTCACTCAGAAATATCAAAACACTTCCAAAATACAATTCCCAAGTTCCCAAGGCTCTGTCTGATCAGTGACATAGTCTCTGGCAGCATTTGTGACCTCCAGCTCCACACAGTAGCTGTGGGAATTCCCAAGACCCTCTGGCTCCAGTGAAGCCTTGATGCAGAGGACTACCCTGGGAAGCCTGCCCAAAGTCACGGCTCCACATCAGCAAGTGCGGGAGCTCTGGTAGTCTTGTTTCTGCCAAGCCTCGTAGTGTTTCCAGGCATAGAAATCAAAGTGGAGTTCAAGCTCCCAGGATTTCCTTGCTTTTGGCTTTACAGCAGGTTGGAAGTGGTAGTCCAAGACTACTGGCTGAAGTTTCAAGTCCCTAAACTCTGGATAGTACTGGATGCCACTGGACAGACAGCAAGAGAGAGAGCAGGCTTCATTGCTTTGGCTGACCTGCCAAGAAATGGTCCAGGAATCAGGGGAGCTCAATTTGACAAGAACTCATCAAAAGGGATAGCTTCAATCAAAACATCTCAGGCACAGCAGAAGTGCTATTTCCACTAAACTTTGTTTCACCAAGAAATCTAACTAGCATGGACCAGACTACAAACCCCAAGGGCCTTACTCTTCATTTCTTACCTTCACACAGTCATTTGTATTTATGTAACACGGCACAAAGGAACACTTATTCAGACCAGCTTTAAGATCTTGACATAAACTGCTGACACCATTATTTACAGATAAGAATTCAGCAGCAATGCCTTCACTACTCTATGTGTCCTGGCTGCTCCCTCCTCCATCTCTACTGCAAGGTACCTCCTCAGATCTCTTGGCAACTGTTCACAGGGTTGAGATGAAAAAAATGTTCAACTTCTAGAATGAGCTAAAGTTTCTGTTCTCTGTAGAAAGGTAAATTATGTACTGAGAACAAGGCAAAGAGCGACAAAGTGTGACCTCTATATTTGCACATCTGCTTCGGTTCACACTCCAAGTGAGATTTGTTATTAAAAGATTCAGGTAACAGATATGAGCTTTGAAGAATGCAAAAGAACCCTGCTTCCCAGGAACCACAGCAGGATGGTATCACACTTGCTTTTGGTTCCACAGTGTTGGAATCTAAAGTATATGATCCAGTGCTCTGAGGAGCCCTTATTTATTTAGGACTCCTTTGAAAAAAGAGAGTTTAAATAAAGTTTTTCCTGCACAAATCAACCTTTCTTCTTCTCCTTGAAGGTCTTACCTACTTGGATCATATAAACTTATTTTCATGACTTCCTTATTTTCAATTTACACTTAAATGGTCATATAAATTAGAAAAAAAAAGAGAGAGACTGCATTGCTGCAGGGGCTTGAATAGTCAGTGGTGGTGTATGTGTCAGCTGGTCTGATGTGTACACCTTGAGCTAGGGTCTTCTCTAGACTTTTTCAGCAGGCTATCTTCTCTGACTACCTTTGTTCACAACAGTACCTTTCAAATCCAGTCACTACAGTACACAGCTAGACCTCATCACCCAAAACTTAGAAATTAAACCTGACTCAGCAGTGTGCCCAGGCGGCCAGGAGGGCCAATGGCATCCTGGCCTGCATTAAGAACAGTGTGGCCAGCAGGAGCAGGGAGGTCATTCTGCCCCTGTACACTGCACTGGTTAGGCCACACCTCGAGTACTGTGTCCAGTTCTGGGCCCCTCAGTTTAGGAAGGATGTTGACTTGCTGGAACGAGTCCAGAGAAGGGCAACGAAGTTAGTGAGGGGCTTGGAACACAAGCCCTATGAGGAGAGACTGAGGGAGCTGGGGCTGCTTAGCCTGGAGAGGAGGAGACTCAGGGGTGACCTTATTGCTCTCTACAACTACCTGAAGGGAGGTTGTAAACAGGCAGAGGTTGGTCTCTTCTCCCAGGCAGCCAGCACCAGAACAAGAGGACACAGTCTCAGGCTGCGCCAGGGGAAGTTCAGGCTGGAGGTCAGGAGGAAGTTTTACACAGAGAGAGTGATTGCCCATTGGAATGGGCTGCCTGGGGAGGTGGTGGAGTCGCCATCACTGGAGGTGTTCAGGAGGAGACTTGACAGGGTGCTTGGTTGCATGGGTTAGTTGATTAGGTGGTGTTGGATGATAGGTTGGACACGATGATCTTGAAGGTCTCTTCCAACCTGGTCTGGTCTATTCTATTCTATTCTATTCTATTCTATTCTATTCTATTCTATTCTATTCTATTCTATTCTATTCTATGTCTTTTCTTACTCCACTGCCTCAGCTGTTCTGGCCTAATGTCAGCTTTAAATGTCAGATCGCTTTCCAAGTACCGCCAGTTGAACATTGTTTTCTATTAGTACATCCCAACCAGTTAATTATATCACCACCACCACAGGAAGGGGCTGTTAGCTCTTACCTGCAGTTTCACATGTTGTAGGCTAAGGAAGTGCTGCTGCTGCTCACCAGCCTCTGCCCTGGGCACCAACTGCATTCCAGAGTGAGCTGGAAGTGAGGTGAAATCAGAACAGAGGCATGTTGGACAGGGGCTAAGACAAGTAAGCAAGAAGATGGATTTTCTTGGATTAATAAAGAAGGCAGTAGTGACTTCTTTCTTTTGATAAGCAGGGATCAGGTGGTTGGGGGTGGGGAGGGGAGGGTGTTGATGTTGACTGTTTTGTTGATCCTTCTTCCATTAAAACTAATTTATTCACAACTTCTCTGTGCCTGCATGGGATGGGGAGGGAGTGAAGGACACACAAAGAAATGGCACTAAAGAGGTGCAAAAGCATTGCTGAGTCCCAAATCAGATCCAACAAGCTCCAAAGAGCACCGATCTTTCACTAGGACTGAGACATCTCCAATGGTGAGGGAAGTCATGGTGGAGAACTCCCCTGTCCCCTTTCCCATAGAAAGCAGCCCTTTGGTGAGAGAGCCAGGACAGATGGGTCTGTGCAGGACTCAGATGGCCCTGCACTTTTACAAGGGCTTGTGGTGATAGGATGAGAGGGAATGGCTTATGCTTGAGGTAGGTTTAGACAGGATATTAGGAAGACATTCTTTAGAGTGAGGGTGGTGAGACTGGAACAGGTTGCCAGGGAGGTCGTGCATGCTCTCTCCCTTGAGGCATTCAATGCCAGGTTAGATGAGGCCTTGATCAACGTGGTCTGGTACAAGGTTTCCCTGCCCATGGCAGCAGGGTTGGAACTAGTTGGTCTTTGAGGTCCTTTCCAACCGAAACCGTTCTCTGAATCTATGAGCTGTCATCAAAAAGGCACATTACAGTTTTACTACTAAGGAAACAGATTCAACCCTTCCAAATGCTTTTGCTGCTCAATGACAATCACTGGCATGTTATTAAAGCTCAACACTGATATTCTAGTCATGATATCTGCAAACAATAAGACCTTAAGCAATGAGAGAAAAATCCTTTTATTGACACCAAGGATGTCTAATTGTGACAGGTGAAAGCTTTCTCTACACAGATGAAATCCACATACTTACTATTTTTATGCAGTCTTCACGTTCCATTTACACAATTTGCTAGTTTTAAAGGGTTTAACAGTCAATCAACAGTTCAAGTACCAAAGTCTACAGCAGAAGAAAATGATATTGTGTTACTGAAGTCAGCTAGGTAAACAATACCTTCTGATTATGATGATATCATTATGTGCTTCACAATGAGCAGCAAGACAGAAAACATTCACCTGGTTTCATATTCAAACTACTTGCTGAGATTCATGTATAAATGGATGAGTGAACAGAAGGGTAATTTTGTATTATTTTAATATAATAAAGTAAAATTTATTCAAATCAGTCAGGGGAAAAAAAAAAGAGCAGAAGGAAAAAGTGTTTCTTTATATCTTGTAGGGAGTTCTGCCTCACTGAACTTGTTTGTTTATGATTCTGACAAGCTAGAAAAACCCAGATATAAATAGAGAGTCGACACTAAATGTGTATCTATTCTTTCTCAAGGAAACTGTCACAATATTATGCTCCCTTAAACACTTTTGAAAACTAATAGCTAAGTGAAACACTAGACTTAATGGCTTGAAATAACTCTCTCACAACAGAGCTGCTTAAAAGCCACTGTAAAAACAAACCTCTTTAAACAGCAGAAGCACATATGCCAAACAAACAACAGAGAACCTGTGTTCACTGAAACCATTTGCAGTCTTTGCCACCAACTTCAGTAAGAGCTACATCAAAATGAAAACCTCCACCATTTCAAGCTTTCCTTTTGGATTGAATCTGCCTTTATTTTCTTGCTGCCCAGCCAAATAGAGATGACTCCTAGAGGGGGGAAAAAAGAAGTAGTAAGGGGGAAGTGTTGCATTCATTTTAATATATTGGAAAAAAAAATCACATGTGAAGTGTGACAAATAAAGAGTCTGTTCAGATTCTTTGGATTTCACTGTAGTCCATCACAGAATGATTTAGATCAGCAGAAATGCAAAATCCACCTCCCAGCCTTGGCAGAACACGCTGCCCTTCCTGCTGAGGACAGAGCTATTCTGCTTCCCAAACATGACTGAAGTCTTTAAAACCATTCGAGCCCAATGTCAGCAACACTGAATAATACAACCAGTACTTAGTCATAACATTAAACAATATCAATCTTTTAATGGGCTTGGATTGCCCATTTTAGCCTTTAAGCTTGCAATTAATGGCCCCCATACATACCCTGTCCAGGCAGGACACCTCATTCTGCGAGCTTTGGTTCCTGCCATTACCTGTGGGGGAATATTATACAGGGGAACGTTGTCAGTTTCAGTCACAATGAATCTAATCTTAATTGCAACATTCCAAGGACTAAATAGGTAGCCTTGAAATTCAAGTATAATTTTGTTGTCTCAAAAAAAACTATTTACAATAAAATGCAGCAGTAATTTTCTAGCTTTATTAATCTAGTAAAAAGAGAAGATAAAAATGAACCCAGTTTGTTTAGATTTCTTGGCCCAGATCTAATCAATTGCTGTGGTTATTCCTTTTGTTTCTTGTTTAATGAAAAAAAATCAGATTGATAGGAGACTTATCTCTTTGATTTGATATTGTATAAAATCTGCTAATTAGAAAGCAGGCTTTAGGTTTTCACCTAAATAGAGCTTTGTAAATTCTCAGTTGAGGCTTCTGATAAATGAGGTGCAATTACAATTAAAGATAGAGTAAATGTTGTGTGGGGAGGGGGGTGGTTAGTTGATTGGTTTGATTTGGGTTTAAGTTAATGGAAATTAAAAACAAAGACAATGTGGTCCTTCCAGATGACAGAAAGAAATGAGTAGCTGAAAAGAGAATGGGCCCTGTCTGTCCGTAAGCCTGGCATGGCAGCACATTGCATATCCATAACAGAAAAGCAAATTAGCCATCATTATGTTCAAGACAGTAAATCCACCCAGGAGATCACATATCAGCAGAATTTCAGGGGCTTTCACAATAACTTGAAATTGTGGAGGCAATGACTTAATTGTTTTCTGCGCCTGTTTTTCCGTGTCTCATTTCTCTTGTTCTCACTTTCATTGAAAGCAAGCAGACTCAAATCCTGGAAGACATTTTTGTTCTTCAGTGCCCTACATATGCATATCCATAGAACCATAGACTGGTTTGGGTTGGAAGGGACCTCTGAAGGTCATTTAGTCCAACCTCCTCTGCAATAAGCAGGGGCATCTTCAACTAGATCAGGTTGTCCAGAGGCTTGTTGAGTCTCACCTTGAATATCACCAGGGATGGGGCCTCAACTACCTCCCTGGGCGACCTGTACGAGTGTTCCCTCATAGTAAAGAACTTGTTCCTAACATCCAGTCTAAATCTACTAATCCATATCCATAATACATACATCTTAACTGTGCACAAAAACATCTGCAGTGATCTAAGCTGTAGAAGCAAGTATGCAGAAGCTGGTAGATTAGGTAGAAAAGTGCAGTGTTACATTGGCTTCTGCAAAAGTTGTTAGAGCAGAAGTCACTACTAACCCAAAAGACACCAATCCTTCTTCACCAAACCCTTCCTGCCTTATCAGGAAGAGTTGAGTTCAGGAGGAAGAGTGCTCATGCCCACACAGGCTTAAATACAGACAGAGATAGAGTGTTACAGCTGCTTTCTCAATACAGCAAACATAAATGAGCAATAAACTGGATGAACATTGCACCATATAGAGAAGCAGACAGTGTTTTAATTGATGGCAAAGGTAAGAGAATAAGGACTATCAGAGCCAGGAAACAGTTTGCATATGAGGAGAGATTTAGTAGACTGGAACTCCTCAGCACAGAAATATCAGAGAGGCCAGTGGAATCTTAATTGGTATCAGGACTGTGAATAGCACATAATTAATACTCAGCATCTCATAATACCAGAATTAATCAGGAGCTGGCTTTAAGGCAAACAGAAGCTGTGCTTTTCCAAATGAAGCAGACTAATTGTGGAATGTATTGTTGCAGCACATTGTGGAGTTTCTCCTACTACCCCAAGAACATCAGCTGTAGGTAAGAGGGGACATTCACTGGGGTAGGCAGATTTCTGTTTTGAACCAGAATTGCACTTGTGGTTTTATTCTCTCATGATGAAAATTTTTGAGGGAATAGATGTGCACATACATGCCAAGAAAATAATCAGTGCAACACAACATTGTACAAAGCTAGAATGCAGGCAACAATGGGCATACATTTTGGTACCTACCCTAACATGCCTGTATGTGGAAAACTTCAATCCACTCAAATATAACCTAAGCAGAAGTTCTGTGTGGAAGATGCTATTTTTCACCTTGTCTGGTAACTCTTCATGGATTAGCAGCCTCCATTGCCTAAAAACTCATCAGGCTGTGAGGCTGGAAATTCCAATTACATTTGTAAGCATGCACTGTATTATCTTAAATTGTGCAGCAACTACAATGTCTCTAATTGAAGTTGGCTGGATGCAGAGCACCAGTTTTAATTCCTGAGTCATTTTCCAGTAATGAAATAGCTGTATTCAGGGCACAGTGTGAGAACATGTTTGATGGTTATGTTAAATTGTATTACAGCTACCTTTGGGGAACATCTAATTTACTTATTGTCTGCATGAAACCAACCACTATTTTTCTACATGGAAAAAAAAAATATGTTATTATTCAAACAAGTACTGTCTTAGATTGCTCTGTCAAAGACATATTTCATGTGTTCAGAAAAGCTTGCAGGTATTTTTGTGTTCATGGTGTTAATGTCAGACTGCAGCAAGCACTTTTGCCACCCTTCCTCCTTGCTACATACATAGAAGTCCCTCATACAAGGCATTTACAAACACAGCTACAAAACTGTTTAAAGTATGTAATGAATTCCATCATTTGTGAGTTTAGAAGCTTACTACCCAAACAGTTGAATTAACCTTAAACTCAGGGATCTTATGTCCAAGCACTTGCAGTAATAGTTTGCTTCCTCTAGTAAAAGCAAACATCATCAGTTCATTGCCTACCTTCTCCATTAAGCTGACTGCAAGCCAAGAGGCGTCTTCTGAACTTCTCATTTTCTTCAGTCATTTTTGCAATGACTTTCCAGACCTTAAACCAGACTTTGGACTGAAAGATTAAATGGAACTTTGGGTTTTTTTTCACTGAAGCATATAAGAAGTTTGCAGTAAAACATCTGTAGTGCAGAATGTTGAACTCTACAGCATGACTGTGAAGTCCAGCTGCTTTTTGTGAGGATTTTGAAGGGGGGAGTTGTAGAGGAGGGATATATGTGTGGGATATAAAATGGGAAGAATCAACTCTATTTAAAAGTTATATATATATATCTCAGTTTTATATATATATTATTATATATATAATTACTCCATGTTTTCCCACATGAGATACCTTCCTTCATTCATCCTCCTAGAACTCTTGTTTATCCAGGACTTGTGAAGTGCCCTTCTAGATAAGAACAGCATATAAAAGTGTGTAAAGCCATTAAACTCTCTTCAAAGTCATCCAAAATGGGAGGAAAAGCTAAGATTGCTTATTTTTTTTCTAGGAACAAAACCTCTCTCATGTAATCTTTCCAAATCTTTCAAGAGCCACACTATTCAGACCCCATGCTCAAACTGCAGAACAGCAACAGCCTTGTCTATTTCGTATCAAAATCTATATTAATCTGGTATAAAGATCTTGATGACCTTTATTGTAGAGGCATAAGGTTCCACCTAGAGTGGCGACATTTCAAGCCTGTGTGCTGGAAATATTGAATTGGAACCTTTGACAAAGGCATTCAGACAGAGAGGCAGCCTAGCAACTGTTAAGTGGCTGTTAACATGCTACCATTATGACTTTTGCTGGACCCCATCCGTGAAACTAGTTTAAATCTTAAGGTAATTTCTTTCTCATGGACAATTATTGCTAAAACATAATGCATAGTCCTCATTCTTCTGGAAGACTATTTAATGTACTGGAAGAGCAATAGTGTAGTGTGTTATTAGCTGTTCCTCTGAAGTCAGTAGTATTTTGCTGGTTTTAAATCAAGTATCTGTGACATTACTATATTGCAGACTAGCTGATTACTTGTGCTTCACACATTGCCAAAAATCTCATAATGAGTTACTGGCTTATCAAATGTGCCTTTTAAAATTTCAAGTATTTGTTGAACTGCTGAACAGGAACAGAAATGCATTTGTGAAAGAGAAAGTGATTTTTGGATTGCCAGCAGTATGCTTGTTAATACCTCTGATTGGTGTCTTTGCTTTTTTGTGACCTGTAGGTTTTCTTTGCTTAAAATACAAGAGGAAGAGGAGCTGCAGAGCTTTTTCCCTGCTGGGTTTCACCCAGCAAGGTGTGCAGCACCCTGGCCACAATCCCACAAACCATTCCAGTACAGGCTTTAAGTCAACACCATATCCTCATTTTTCAAGGTAAGCACACACTAAAGTGCTTTATTGAATGAGAGCCAGGACTTTAAAGCCTCCAGAGAGGGAAAATAATACCATTTTTCTTTTCTGTAAGTAAGGTTTTCGGTAACAGACTACCAATTCAATTCAGTCTCCCTCACAGACGTACAGAGAACAAGCAGGAAGCAATTTTCTCCAATGCAAAGGCAGCTAATTCAGCTCCCACTTTTAATACCTTTTGCTTCTTTCGTTTAATTACTTTATCAACATTTCTTGAAGGGAAGGGAAAGTCAAAGGTGTCAGCTTTAGTCTCTCGAAGGTCACCTAGGAAGAGAGTTTAGAAAGCATATTCCAAGTGTTTACAATATATTCCTGAGCAAGCTGTAGGTCTTCCAGAGGGATACTTATTTTTGGTCCCAGCAGGTTACAGGATATCATCATACTGACTATTGCTTTGCTTACTTCCTCTCTCATAACCATGGGGCAAACTCCACAAAATGGATTTCAAAACTGTATGGCAGCCAAAAATCAAGACAATAGGTTTCTGAGCAATACAAACTTAGCTTTTAATTCACAGTTTCTCCCCTTGTTATGGCAGCTACTAAAATTCTGCCTGACCTTAAGGAGGAGGTGAGTAGACTGATGCAAGCAACCAGACAAATCACCTCTGCCAGCACTAAAAAACAGAATCAAGAAGGGCAATTTGATCTTGTGGACTCAAGACAGACACAAAGAGGAAAGGTCTAGGTGAGTTCCTAGGGGGTTGAGGACAGGTGCTTTCCAAGGATCTGTTGGACAGGCAGGTCATGAGCAAAAGGTCAACCATTGTGGGACTATTGAAGATGGTCACAGATGCATGCCTAACCCTTCCTGCATGCAGCAAGGCTTCAGGCAAGCCAGCATGCTCCAGGCAACCACAGCCCCAACACCAGGTTTCTAAGGCAGCTACATCTCAGGAGCAAGGCTTTGAGCTACTGATAGCCACAGACTGCCTCTTTGGAAAAACGGCTTTTAAGGGAAGGAAAAATACAAGAAACTTAAAATATCTCAAAAGCAACAAGTTAGTAGAATTCAAGACCACCCTATTGGTTACACCCATCATTTCCAGCTCACTCCCAGGCTGCTTCTCCAGAAGCCAGTGCACGTTCTCCATTTTCATTGCAGTTTATCCTGTGCAGCAGAGCTATGTTTTATAACAGACCACAACCAGTTGAAAATTGCCTAATCTTTTTTGTTTGCTTTTATAAAAGAAAGCAACCACACCCATGCCCATCCCAACTTTCTTTGGCCACAGTCACAAAGAAAGCAAATTAAGAAACATCTTTGAGTTGTCACAGCAACGAGGGAGCCAGCAGCATGGTGGGTCTCTGGTTAGGCAGGAATCTCTAGAGAAGAGGCAGGAAAGAGCCACAAGTTCAGCATGTAATAGAATCATAGAATCATACAATCTGCAAGGTTGGAAAAGACCTCAGAGATCATCAAGTCCAACCTGTCACCACAGACCTCATGACTACTAAACCATGGCACCAAGTGCCACGTCCAATCCCCTCTTGAACACCTCCAGGGATGGTGACTCCACCACCTCCCTGGGCAGCACATTCCAATGGCTAACAACTCTCTCAGTGAAGAACTTTCTTCTCACCTCCAGCCTAAACTTCCCCTGGTGCAGCTTGAGACTGTGTCCTCTTGTTCTGGTGCTGGTTGCCTGGGAGAAGAGACCAACCCCCTCCTGGCTACAACCACCTTTCAGGTAGTTGTAGAGAGCAATGAGGTCTCCCCTGAGCCTTCTCTTCTCCAGGCTAAACAATCCCAGCTCCCTCAGCCTCTCCTCATAGGGCTGTGCTCAAGGCCTCTCCCCAGCCTTGTTGCCCTTCTCTGGACATGTTCAAGAGTCTCAATGTCCTTGTTAAACTGAGGGTCCTAGAACTGGACACAGTACTCAAGGTGTGGCCTAACCAGTGCTGAGTACAGGGGCACAATGACTTCCCTGCTCCTGGTGGCCACACCATTCCTGATACAGGCCAGGATGCCATTTACCTTCTTAGCCACCTGGGCACACTGTTGGCTCATGTTCAGCCAGCTGTCAATCAGTACCCCCAGGTCCCTTTCTCTTTGGCAGCTCTCCAGCCACTCCATAACAGAGCAGCCCTGTTGGATGTAGGCTATTTTTTGCCTTATTGCTATCACAAGCAAGGACAGGCACTGCAGATAGCCAACTCACCTTACAGGATGGGGAAGCTGTAAGCTCAGCAGCGCAAGAAAGCAGGGCAAAAAGATTGCATTTTTCATTCCTATATTTAAGATCCTATTGCACCTCCTGCCCAAATCCACAGTCTGACTGTACAGGGGCACATTAAATAAACCCCAGTTGTGCTACCTTCAGCCCTCAGCATGGGGTGATCCTATTCCACCTCCTACCCAAATCCACAGTCTGACTGTACAGGGGCACATTAAATAGATCCCAGCTATGCTATCTTCAGCCCTCAGCATGGACAACCTGACTGAGAGGGAAGACCCCAGTGGGCCAGGATCCTCAGCACAGTGCAGGGCAATGGTTTCCCGACAGAAGTGGAAGACAGGGCAGGGACTCAGCCCTGTGCTCTCCAGAGCCCAGGTCACAGAGGTCAGTGACACTTACCGTGGCAGCAGCTGACAGGCCTCATCAGGTCACAGCTCCCCACCTCCCGTGCCCTGCCCGAGGTGGCAGGGATGGCCACATCTCCTGGCACCAGGGTGGTCTTCTGCTGCCTCCTAGCCTTCCCTGTGGGGCTTGGCCAGGAAAGCGTGGGCTTAGCCTGGCCCACCTCAGCCTGTCGGCGGCCCCTGCTGTAGCAGATAATGGGCCCACAGCGGTGGGAGCCAAAGCAGTTGACATAAACAAGCTGCATGGGTGGCTTCCCCTCCTCTGCCATCTGTGGTGCAGTAGGACGGTGGAGAGCCCTGGTTGAGGCAGGGGCTGTGGGGGCGGGCGGCCTGGCCGCTGTGCTGGGGGATGCGCAGCGCCATCGGCCCTGTCCTCTGGGCAGGTGTGGTGTGGGGGGGCCTACAGAGCACCCCTCCTGCCTCATGCTCCTTGACCGCCCTCGTCCCATTTGAGTGTCCCAGCTAGACAGTGACAACGGGAGCAGGAAGGAACAGTGAGCTCAGTGCAGAGAGTAGGAGCAGGCCTGGTACCTTCCCAGCCTCAGGCACTTGCTCACTTGCCCTCGCTCTCCCTCTCTCTCTCTCTCCCTCTCTGTCTAGTAACCTGCTCCACCAGGCTGCTTTTAGCCAGCGTTAGCTAGGGCCTAGCAGAAAGCCTGCTGCCTGAAGTTGTATCCTGATGTATTCCACTGAAGTTATTGATAAAGTGACGCAGGGACCCCAGGCTGAAGGCAGGGATGTATTGTCTGCCTCTGCTGCAATCTCCAGAAGGAGGAACAAGCAGTTTCTCTGCAGGTCCTGCACTGATGCCATGAATTTTCACACCAGTGAACTGCAAACAGCTTATCAGCTAGTGCAGGAGGGGTGGCTCCAGCCACCTGCAGAACAACATTTATGAAGCATTAAACAAATACCTGTTGTCATTCTGTCCTTCGAGCAACAGCAGGTGCACGTGTGCCTTGTCTGATAGTGAAAGGATCCCATGGCAGTCAGCTGTCCTTCCCATGAAGGTTGGACTTGATGATCTTTGAGGTCTTTTCCAGCCTTATTGATTGTATGATTCTATGAAGCTGCTCTGCAGACCTGTCCCACTGCAGCAGCGCATTTATGAGACATAAACAAGTGACATGTCTCAAACCATTTAAGAGCACAAGTGTCACTGTTTTTTTTCCTTTGGCACTGAAATACTGTGAAACCATATTACTTCCAGAGTTTCAGCACCCTTAGCTGCTCAGAGGGGAGAAAGCATTTGTAAATTAGAAAGACTAAACTCTATGAACTCTTTTTCTAACAGTTTTAGCTGCAGCTGCCATATGAATGGCGCTAGTAACGTGTCGTCCTTGCGAATGGATCTGAAAAGAGCACAGAGCAAAACAAGAGTCTTTCCCCGGCATCTGAGGAGGCTCAAAGTACCCAGTGTCTTCAGGGCTGCTGTCACCTCCTCTCCTCGGCAGGCCAGGGTGCTGTGCAGAGGGCCCCCACGAGGTGGCACCCTTACCTTCCGAACAAGCCTGTGTCCTGCCAGTCCTGCCTGACAGGGGGACGCAGGAAAAAAACACGGCACGCTTCTGAGGAGTATCCCAGGATTTCCAGCTATTTCATGCACTGTCAGAAAAAGGCATTTGGTGCTTCCTGTTGAAAAAGACGGAAAAAACTTCCAGAGGCACAGCCTGACCGCTTGCCAAAGTAAAATTTATTTCCCAATGGTAAGAGAGCATCTACTGCGGGTTCCGCAGGGCAGAGGGTAAAAAGGAGGTCACAGGCTTGATACGACCACCGAGTTGTATCAGCTATGATCTCACAAAAAAACCCCCAACAAACCAAAAACCACAAACCCAAAACACAAAGACCAGAGACTCCCTCCTCTTAACCTGAGCTGACAACTTGGCCTGGTGAGGCAGCAGCCAGAAAGTGTAATTTGGGAATGTTAAACCCAGTGAGAGGCAACCTACAAAGTGCAATTTGGGAATGTTAAATCCAGAGAGAGGCAACCTAATAGCATCATTAGAAACTGATCCTAGAGTGCAAATTTCATCATGTCCATTAATCATGAGCCCTGGTAAAGAAGTACTTCCTTTGTTGAACTACAGGAGTCTCAGCCCAGACCACAATACAAACAAAAAACAACCTCCAAACCCCACCAAAAAAAACAAGCCCCCAAAACCAAACAGAAAACACACACACAAGCCTGAAGAGCACCATTTTCTTTCCATGACTGTCCTTGCACTGTGCATGAACACTTGCTGCTGCATCTTCCAGACCAGGAGCTGCCTTTGCCAACTGGCAGGCTGCTTCCTTCCTATAGCCCTGTCAGGGCATTACAGCTGCCAAATCAGTGGCTTTCTCAGCATCTGTATTTATGGAATATGCTTCCATCCTACTAATACAAATGCCTTGTGTGGGACATTTTGTCCACGTTTCCCATCAGTGCATTGCCAGGACTTCGATTTCAAATGCAAATTCACTTCAGATGCCTTTTAGGATTTACTGCTACTGACAAAAATCAATGTCACCTAAAATCTATGAGCAATCTGCAGAACTAGAAAATTCAGCTATTTTAGTGGCACACTGCTCTTCATCCTCCTTTCCGCATGTGTGAACTGACTACCAGCTAGCCACTGTCTCTGTATTTATCACTTTGGACAAACATCTCAGCTTTTCATCACAGCTTCAGCTGTCTAGTTAAATATAGACCAGATTCTAGCTTTCCGCCTGCACCTCATCCTGGCATGTGGTTTGTATTCAAATGTTTGCTTCTCCAGCTCACCACTTGCATTGTTTCCTAAGTTCTGTTGTTTTGGTTTTAGTTAGGCCAAGTATGCATCATCATCTACTGACTATCATTTTAAACTAAGGTAGTTTTTGGTCGTGGCATGCCTGCTGCTCATGCCAAGGAGAAGGAAGGAAGGAGCCAACAGAACACTGCTGCATGATAATTTAATGATTCCCTGATTCTCTAGTGATTCCCTGCAAAAAAAGGAAAGTTCTGCTGTTGGAGACTTTATTTTTTTCTATGAGGATTCTTTGCAATGGAGTTCAAGTACTCACAGGATTCTACATAAGTCGGGCAAGGCAGCTTGCTCGTTAACTATTACATTATCTTGATCAACTGCAAATTGTGAATACATCTGGAATGTGCATCTGAACACTGTTAACAGGGATTTCCTTGTGGAAAGTATGCTAATTCTTAATGCTACAGTCAAACCTTATTAATTATACCCTCAGCAGTAGCACAAACAATTACTGTTTCTCCTTTGTTGTCACAGAATATTTAGTAAGAGTCACTGGAGTGAGGCATTTTCTTAGAATGTGGTTACTTTACAGAATACACTGGGGACCATTTATTAGTGTAAGTAGGAATCATTATAAAACAAACCTCACCACTTCTGGTAAATGGAAGCAACACATTATGCCTTCAGCTTTTGCTTACTTGTAAAATTTCATCATTTACACTGGAACTCACAGTTAATTATGTAAGCAATAACAAAGTGCAGCACGGAGATAAAATGGCCAGCTGCCATTTTGACACACCTGCGTTTCATAGCAATGCACCCACATAGCTCAGACTGCTTTACAAACCATGCATGGGGGAATCACTTCATCCACATTCAGCCATAAGGAAAGGCATATTTTCCTGTTTCTCCATGCTGCACAGAAAATTATTTAGTAGACTACAGGCTAAGTTTGTTATGTAAAAGCCCGAGCCTCCCCTTGAGACTGTCAAATCACCAGCATCCATAGACTCAATAACCAAACACCAAGTCGGGGAGACTGAAACCCTTTGTGTTACAGTATTTAAATAGGATTGCCAATCTGAAATAGAGCTATGGAGGGAAATCATAGAGCCAAAATAAGAAGGTAACACCAGAATTAAACCATTTATCAGCACAAAAAAGCTTGTAGTCAAAAGGATACAGCAAAAGGCAAGCAAGGACTTAATTTTCTCTGATTTCATTTTTCCACACAGGTGTGGAAGTTATTGGTATTGAATGATGACACTCTTTGTTTCCAAACCTGAGATAGTAAAACCTTACCATATTTTAGGCTGCAGGGACTGTGATATTAAATGTCACTACTGCTGTTTCAGGGAATGTGCAGTTAGGACCCTGTGTAAGCACACAGATAAGGAAGTCTACTCCTACCTGTGGCAAACCTCCAGACACCATTCTCTCACATCCTGGAACAATACTGGTTCAGTACAGGATGAAAAGCCCAAATCACTAAATCATCCTCAGATTCCATGGTAATGTTGGTCTTCCAAGCCCATCTGTCCAGGCTTACATTTTCTTAGCCTTTCTTCTGAAATCTATCATGATCTCAGGCTGAAGTGTGCCTGCAGGCTACTATAATCACCAATACATCTGTCTGCTTGTATGAGACAGTCCTATTTAACTACAATATAAATACCACTGAACACACTCATCCCTCAACAGTAAGACCACTTTGTAATGGTACTATGGTCTTTGCAGAACTGCTCCAGATACTGAGCATTCACTCCCTCGCTACCCCCAGAGACAGAAGGATGCTGCCAGAAAAGGAAGAGAGCAGGGCTTCAGTCTCCAAGGATTGCTAGCTCTGCAGAGGAAATGGAAGCAGTCAGTGCTTTGTTCTGCCATCACATTCCTCCAAAGACATACCCCTGTAAAAGCAATGCTTGAGCAAATTTTCTTGCTGCTGACTGAAGAGCTGAGTTGATTCTGCCAGTGTGTACACAGCAACATCTGCCTGTGAACAGCTGGCCGGCTGAAGCAAAGCTGAGGGCTACTGCCTGCTGCTCACAATAAGAATGTTCCCCCCCAAACCTAAGAAATTGCATTTAACTCCCTGCTAGAAAATTCAGACACACTTGGCATGAATGTAGTCCATTCACAAACCAGCACTGGGCATCTGCTTGAAAGTGACAAGCACTGTCTTGAAAAATGATCTTTTGCTAAACTGACAGCTTAACGCTTTCAGATGCATAGCAAGGCATAGAGAATCACCAGGCAAACTGATCCTGGTTGATGAGTCAGCAGCACTATGAGCTGGTGATTTAGATTGAGCAAACATTTTCTCAGATGTTGGGTTGAAGAAGGTTGGCAGAGACTGTTTTATTTTGTTGAAACACATTGCTCTGTCTGTGAATTGCCACAGATTACACAACTGTGTTAAGAGTTACTAAGGCACACAACATGTGTCAGTTCCATCTACACTACCAGTCTGCTATTTCAGTAAAATCAACGTTCTTCATGCAAATGAAGAACACAGCAACTCATCTTGCTATAGTGTTTTGGAACAAAAAAAAACCCCAAAACCCTTCCATATAGCTGAGAGGAATAAAACTAAGTCCATTTTAAACTTTAATGCAACAGCAAAAACCTGTTCTCACAGTTACACTTTACCTGCATGGTGCTCACAGAGGATTTAATCTCAGCTTCCATGATTCAAAACCCATATATATTTCAGAAAGAAAACCACAATCAAACACAAATCTTACCTATTTCTGTGTTTTATATATACAGGGAGAGGTCAGAACTTTTGCCTAGCAAATATTCTGAAGGAACCTCAACAGAATAGTAACCACACTGTGGTCTCCCAGGCTCCACAAACAAGGCGATTGATGGAGCTTCCCTTGGCGATAGATACATTCCACTGTGCTAGGATTTAGTAGCAAATTGTCTTTCTGACAAGCCCTGCAAAAAGTCAGCAAATTATAGTTCATGTGTCATGAAAACAGATGATAGCTGAGAGCATTAATCAGAGCATCAAGTTCTAGAAAGTCGTTTTTCCCATCTAAAATGGGGAGCTCAGTAATGTATTTAGAGCAGTGATTCACCCCCCCTGCCCCCTTCGATTTCTATGACTGCAAAGACAGCTGCAAGTATATTCTTATCCCAGAGGCTGTTTTTCATACTGACAGACTGAATCAGCTTATTTTACACAGAGGAAGAGATGTCAGTGTTTTTTCCTCATCTATCCTTTCTGAGGCTATTATTTGTCTTAGATTTCCTGTAGGCAAGCAATGTGCATTTTGGACTGTGGCTGAGCAGGCTTTCATGGTGCCGAATAAACAGCAGCTGGAGAATTAGGACAGACAGCAGAAACTGTCCAGCAACGACTTGACAGCTAAGAGATTCTCCTTAAAATACACCTTAGCCTTTAAATCTGTACTAGATGGATTATATCCATCTCCACCCAAATGGAGTTTCTTCACTGATGTGGAATGCAGTTCATTTAGGGAAAGCAGCACCCAAGAGAGAGCTGGGGGCTGACTGTGCTTGATGGGCAGTCTGTGCTGAAATACTTGAGATTCATGTACTGTGGAAATTCTGAAATTCCACCCAGCAGGCACACCTCCATCTTCTGGAGCCTGCCTGGAGCACTTACTTATTTATAGTCTCAGGACAAAGTGAAACCCAAAAGGGAATTGTTATATCATCTTTCTTAGAAATTTACTTAGCGTTTCAGAATCAGGCAAGGCCATCACTACCAAGAGTGATTCATTTTAGAATCACAGAATCAGTCAGGGTTAGAAGGGACCACAAGGATCATCTAGTTCCAACCCCCTGCCATGGGCAGGGACACCTCACACTAGACCAGGCTGGCCAGAGCCTCATCCAGCCTGGTCTTAAACACCTCCAGGGACGGGGCCTCAACCACCTCCCTGGACAGCCCATTCCAGGGCTTCACCACTCTCACTGTGAAGAACTTCTTCCTCACATCCAGCCTGAATCTCCCCACCTCCAGCTTCATTCTACTCCCCCTAGTCCTATCACTACCTGAGATCCTGAGAAGTCCCTCCCCAGCCTTCTTGTAGGCCCCCTTCAGATACTGGAAGGCCACAATAAGGTCACCTCGTAGCCTTCTTTTCAGTTTACAATGCTTCAGACTTTTGGCATTTTACCTTATTGATTTTTTTAGTCTCTGCTCATGTAATAAAATTTCATTAATTAAACAGTCCACAAAGTACTTTGCAATCTTCATATAGGCAATTTTAGAATGATTATACACATCCCCCAACTGTAAATCAGATACTGTATCCTGACAGACTCTTCTAAGTTTACAGCATTTTGAATTGAAATCAGTCAGGCAGTGCCTTGTTTCTGAAGGACATCACCAATTCCACCACCATGGCATCAAAAGAATCAATCCCCTGCCTGTATTCCAGGACCAAATTTCAAGTCTATCCTACTTGTTCAAAAACATTATCAGAGGAAGCACAAATAAGCAAAGGCTTTCGAGAAGACCGTTTGTACTTGAAAACAATGTGAAGAACTTGTTATCACATTGGGAGAGGCTGAGCTACAACTAATTCCTACCAATCCCAAGACAGATAATGTTTCCCTCACCAGCCAAGTCACATGCTAAAAGCTGGTCAATACTGTCTGGTGCTGTTTGGCTGGCACAAAATGCAGCACTGAGGAAGGAATTCCTTGCTCACTGGGCAAACAACTCCTCTCTAGCCTCTATTTTTGATCCACAGTGAACCAGCATTCTTTGTTTTAAAGTCATTTTAAGGGATTGGAAGTGTCTCCACAGGGTCACCAGTGAAACATTTGATTCTTGTTAAAAACTAGCTTCTAATGGCATTAAGCTTCTAAGTTTGCCTCATCTGAAGGCAGTAGGAATTGAAGTGATTAGCATCTTGCAGAACTAATCCCATTATAGCTCAGTTCTGCAAGATTTGCATTTCCTGCAGCACCCACCGAAAAGAAAGATACTCAACATCTATTTAACATTTGCAACACCGCTCCTTAGATGATGGCACAAGGGATTAGTGGCTCAGACACCAACAGCAAAGTGCTGCCAGTGCAATGAGCACAGTCTGCTGCTACTGCAGTGCTGTATTTAGGGCAGCAGCATTTCCTCACATGGTACATGTGTGTGTTCCAACTCAAGGCTCCACGCAGCAGAGCTACTTCCAGAAATACACTTGACTGAAGCTCAGCCCTTTGTATCCAAGTAGGAAAACCAACAAAGCCTGGGGAATGCCTCCCTACTGTGAATGCAATACTCTTGAATCTTTCATGCGCAGTTCCTGCTGTCCTTGAAGGGTGAATAGTTGTAAACACTTCACCTGACTTTTTAAGACATTTTGAGTTTAGGTATTTTAAATCAAAGGCCAACACTAGCAAGCTCTCTAAAATGCTAGACTATTTCATTCTGTTAGTATCAGATCATATCCAGGAGACAATTAACAAAGTATCCTTGCCTCTCCACACCATGCTTGGCTCCACTCTGGCCTTAGTCTGGTTATCTTTTTGTCCCAGCTGCACAGTGGTTTCTGACTTCCATGATGCATTACATGTGCCTCAGTGGTATTTTTCTCACTGAACATGGCACCTGCCCACTTAGCTTGATTTCACAGCTGTGTACTGGTTTCCATCTCTGCCCCTATGAATTAGCTGCAGAGAGCACCAAGTAGAAACAAGGGATGCAGCTACAGTTCTTTGTCTAGGCTGATACATTTATGGCTGTGGAAAAAAAACAGCAATGACAGTGCTGAGGCTGCTGGAAGGCTTTTCCAAAGCTACACACAGCTTCTGACAAACACTCAGCAAGCACCAAATTCACAAAATCATTAAATCAAGCAGTTAGCATTCAATACTCCCTAATGACTACATCTGGACACAGGCAGCAAAAAGGGTTCCTCTTACAGCCTGATTCAACAGAGAGCAGGTCTACAGTCCTCTAGACATCATCCTTTCCATTGATTTTGTATCATATTAATGCAGTACTTGTGGTACTTGGCATCTCTCAGGTAGCTATACCTGCTCTCACACCCCCCCTTACAAAACCATGTTTTGAACAGGACAGCTGAACTTAGCCTAACGCCCTTTACACATCATATAGCCAGACATGTGCCACACACTGTCCAAATCACTTCCCTGAGCCCCATGTGCTTTAGCCACAAAGAAAAACCTGGAATACTGTGTCCAGTTTTGGATTCCCCAGTTCAAAACACACAGGGATCTGCTGGAGAGAGTCCAGTGGAGAGCTTGAACATTGCTCCTATGAAGAAAGACTGAGAGAACTGGGGCTGTTTAGTCTTCAGAAGGCTGAGAGGGCATCTTATCAATGTCTATAAATACCTGAGGGGTGGGTGTCAGGATGAAGGTGATAATCTCCTTTTGGTGATGCCCACTGATAAGGCAAGGAACAATGGGTACAAGCCAGAGCACAGGAAGTTCCACCTCAACATGAGGAGACAACTTTACAGTGAGGGTGATGGAGCACTGGAACAGGCTGCCCAGAGAGGTTGTGGAGACTCCTCTGGAGACTTTCAAAACCTGCCTGGACGCGTTCCTGTGTGGCCTGCCCTGGGTGATCCTGCTCTGGCAGGGTGGGTGTGACCATTTTAGGCTGTGCCTTTAAGAAAGGGACAGTTGCTGGAACACTCTGGCTGAATGCAATGAAAACAAAGATAAAGTCTAAACGACTTTCATTGGTAGATTGGTAGAATGCAACTTTAAGTTTTAGTTCTGTTTGAGTCTCAGTCAGTTCAGTTCTGTTCTGCCTGTCTGTTTCTCTGTCTCTCTCTGAGCAACAGCTGCTGGATGGAACTGACCTTGAGTAACAGATAAGAAAAAAGAATTCTTGCATGTGCTTTGAACTAACAGAATTTTTCTCCTTAATAATTACCTTTTCTCTCTCTCTAACCCTTTTTGGGAAAAAAGGGGAGGTAGGGGTTGAGAGGGGGTACGAGGTGGGGGGACCCTCCTCTGGCTGGAGGAGGCAGTTTTGTTCTGTATTGCTTTCTTTGCTGTGTATTTCTGTATATTATATATATATATTCTGTATATATTGAGCCAGCAGTGTGCCCAGGTGGCCAGGAGGGCCAATAGCATCCTGGCCTGCATTAGGAGTAGTGTGGCCAGCAGGAGCAGGGAGGTCATAGTGCCCCTGTAGTCTGCTTTGGTTAGGCCGCACCGTGAGTACTGTGTCCAGTTCTGGGCCCCTCAGTTTAAGAAGGACATTGAAACACTTGAGGGTGTCCAGAGAAGGGCAACAAGGCTGGTGAGAGGCCTTGAACACAAGCCCTATGAGGAGAGGCTGAGGGAGCTTGGATTGTTTAGCCTGGAGAAGAGAAGGCTCAGGGGTGACCTCATTGCCCTCTACAACTACCTGAAGGGTGGTTGTAGCCAGGAAGGGGTTGGTCTCTTCTCCCAGGCAACCAGCACCAGAACAAGGGGACACAGTCTCAAGCTGCGCCAGGGGAGGTTTAGACTCGAGGTGAGGAGGAAGTTCTTCACCGAGTGAGTCATTTGTCATTGGAACGGGTTGCCCAGGGAGGTGGTTGAGTCATCGACCCTGGAGGCGTTCAAGGGGAGATTGGATGTGGCACTTGGTGCCATGGTCTAGTCATGGGGTCTGTGTTGATAGGTTGGACTCGATGATCCTCGAGGTCCTTTCCAACCTAAGTGATACTGTGATATATTGTAAATACTGTATATTGTGTGTATATTCACTGCATTTCATCCTGCTTGTAAACATAGCTCATATCCATTTGGCTTCTCCGACTGAGTTAGCCGTGGTTTCTTCGTGTGTGTGTGTGTGTGGGGAGAACCGAACTTTCTCTCACCACCACAGTGGGGTTGGACTCGACGATCTCTGGAGGCGCCTTCCAACCCCTCCCACTCCGCGGTCCTGTGACACCCCGCCGCGACAGCAAGCTTAAAAATGAGGTTAAGAAGAAACACTGAGTTAAAAGTTTTATTCATTCAACATCTCACATTACAAATATTTAAAAATTATATGCATACTGGTATAAATAGTCATTTGCAAACTATTTAATAACATTAATTTTCACTAGCACTTCAACAAATGAACTCTTTTAAAAAAAAAAAGTAACTTGTGTTATATAACTTAGGAGTAGAACATACAAAAATATGAACTTAAAACGTGAAAATGACTTTTAATAAAAACAAAAAAAAAAAAAATGAATTACCCTTATTTTAAAATGCTATAATAAATACTACAACCTCCCCATACACAGTAAAAACTATATGGAAATTCAGCCAAGTAGTACAATTAACTGACATACTTAAATAACTTTTCCTTCTGATAATATGAGCAATACATTGGGGGGGGTGGGGGCATGGGGGGGGTGGGGGGGGGGTAAAACCAACCAAACCAAAAACAAACATATTTAGGGATTAGTAAAAACTAGACACCCACTTGCTAAAAGTTTCACTTCCAAAAAATATAACCAAAAAAATCTGATGAAAATTATAAAAACTAATTATACTTTAAATTTTAAAAATATAAAAAATAAAACAGCTGAATACAATATCGTCCCAATTCTTACAATGCTATCACAGTAGCTTTAAAATAAGATAATAAAATAAAGCAAATGACCCAAACCTTTTATTCCATTTGTCTTTTTCTTTTTTTAAAAAATAATCTCAAATTTACATTAGTAGAAAGATTGATTTCTGATTCTTTTCTTTAGAAACACCAGCAAGAAAGAGGATTTACTAGAACAGTAGAAAATGACATTTTTAAATGTCTGCAATTAAAAACAAAGAATTACACTGCAAAGATCTTCCAGAAGTCTGAAATAGGTATTGCACATAACTTGAAGTTAACTTGCCACAATTCATCACATTCAAGTTTTAAATCACCTTTTAACAGAAGGCTTTAACTCTTCAAAAAACAAAAGGGGTGAGTTATCAAGTCTTTCCAACAGCATCCTTAGAAAAGGCTAAATTCATTCGCTGCAAGTTTTCAATTTGCATTCTGCAGAGGTCTGTGTATGGAGAAGTAAGAGACTAGATACCAAAAAAGCACGGGGCAGTGGGGTTCCTTTACATATAAAATAATCAGAAACACTTTATTTTACATTGCAAAAATAACCATGTAATTACTCTGTAACTACATTGTAAATACATGGCCAGTGCCATGCTAGTGTGATAAAACTACATGCTCGTTAAACCCCTTTGCAAATCGAAGTGAGAACCCTAAGACTGGTAACCTCGACCACGTGTGCACTGTATTTGGAGCTACACGGTAACCCCAGCCACAAGTGCCACGTAACCAGAAGGACATGTAATCACCATTTAAGTACAGAGTAATGTCTATAATTGTTTATGCCCTGTAAATCGAAGTGTAACCAAATAATCTGTAAACACGCTTGTCACACAATCACGAGTGAATATTAGTAGAATAACGATTTCTTACATTAGTCATGCATACTAACATTACATGCCTGCCACCTAGCAGGCTCTCTTTTACTCTTTAAATATAATTTAAAAGAGCAGACACATTTCTGCATCAAACACCTAACATCAATTGGTTTGTAGTAAGATTAAAAATGGCTAAACATTCACCAAAAACGTTCTGCGCCTGTGTATCATCTTTTAAAAACTCAGTACGAAGCGGTAGACAATTTTTTTTTGTCGATGTCTCTTGACTTTTTTCAATTTCTACACTATATTTATGCATTTAAATTTCATGGGTCTAAAGACAAGTGTCATTTGTCACTTTCATGCTTTTCTTCTTTAATTCTCAACTTTACATAGACTATTTTCTTAAATTATATGTACACCAAATACCTGGTGCTGGGCTAAGATGTTTAAGCAACATGCTTTCTTTTCTCTGCAGATTCTAAAATAGCATTGCCAGTGCACGACATCCATAATTCAAAATGTATGCAGAGCACTGAAATGTATAAAAAGCAGAATATAAGAAAATAAAATTTATTAAAATTATTTATATTAAAAAATGAAGTATATGAAGATCTCTCAGTAATAAAAGTACAAAAAGCTACTCTTTGCAATATGAAAAATTGAGGTATTGCATAAAGAGATATCCCGTCAGTGAAAAGTGTGCCTAAAAATGCTCACTGTTGGAAAAACAAGATATACAAAAGTAGTGCATAACAAATATACATTATGTGCATGACAAAATAAGTTAGCTACAAAACACTGTACCGAAATTCAGCAGGTCATGTACAAAGGGAAAATTATTATTCAAAGCTAGTTCTCAAACAGTGTTATTTCTCGTAATGGTAACCCATCTCACCTGTTTACTGGGTAGGATCGGCACAATAGCACACCCCAAGCCACCTACAAGCATTAAAAAAATTAAAGGAACATTCCAACTATAATTATGTACTTCAGAGAAAAAAAAGTCCCTGACAATCTACACAAGAGCACTCTGCATTTGCATTACTGTTGTCAATATTTTCAGGGATTTCATTAAAAGCAGCTCCCTTTCTATACTTGACTAGTAGACAGCAAATGTCTCCATTTTGACCTTTGGAACTTGGTAAGGTAATAGTTCATTAAAGCCTGTATTGAAAATAAAAACTGCTTCTCATAAAGATAATCTGGGCTGGGGGAAGGGGATGAGGGGGGCCGATGAAGGCTTTTAACGGAGCAGGTGTTTTCCGAGCAGTGCTGAGGCAAGTCTTTGGTTTGAGAGAATCTAGGATGGAACCAGATGCCACTTGGGCAGTTCAGAAGACTGCCACTACATTTGATTGTTTGCACACTGCTAAATAATCTGTCGAGAAGTTGGCCAGGGCATTAGTTCAAAGTCATAAAAATAATTTTCAGAACTACTCCTTCATTCAACTATTTCAAACTAAACCCCTGCACCCACTCTTCATCATTCAATTAACATGTACTGTGTTAATGCTTCTCAAGGTAGGACTTCTTTATAATAAAGCAGGCATTAACTTAGCAATGTTGGCACTTCAAATCCCTGTGTTTCTTTATTTCTCCATATTAAGTTCTGAAAGAGGTGGAATCTTAGCTGGGATTTTTTTCCTACAGGAAGAGTAAGAAAGGCATATGCACAACTTGCACCATTTCGCGCACAGATTCAGAAAAATAGTGCAAAACGAGACTTGGAAACTACAGAAGGCTCATGCCTTCTGCTGCAACTAAGTTAGAGGGTATTTAAAACTAACTTTACATCCAAGATGGGAAACGAATAAGCAGCCAATTTTAGTTCATGTGACACAATGGAATATCAAAACTTCAGTAAAAATCAGTGATATCCTTGAGGTATCTTTAGGTTCTCTGCTTTTTCACGTCAAAATGGAGAGCAAAGGCTGGCCCGTGATGAATGTTAGTATATTAGGATATAGAGTTATATATAGCCATCAAAAATAAAATCTCTATATTTATCCTTCAGGAGAGGAAATGCCAGTCAACTAGTTGTCATTACTCTAGCTTTGGTAGGATTTCTAGGGCTGTAACCAGACAATTGAGTTCTCTTAATTTAAAAAAACCAAAAAAGAAAAGGAAAAAGGAAAAAGAAAAGGAAAAAGAAAAAAAAAAGTGCACTCCTCCCTCAGTAGTAACTTTACTCAACTTTTACATTCAGGAATTCTTAAAATGTACTCATTTTGATGAAAATATAGTAAGCTCTGCCTATCTCATTAGCAATTTGGATGTGGGTGGTAAGTCAGAGGCACGGTCAGGTACATCTCGAGCTACAATTTCAGCCTCAAAACACCTTAACAGATTTGTTTGTTTGTTTTAAAGTTCATTATTATAATGCTGCTTCAACTTTGCTCATGCATTTTTGTTGCTTTAAACATGCTCTTTCCTGTTGGTAGGTAAATGGTAACTTCATCTGTTGCCGAAAAAAAATCCGAGGTCGAAAGGGGTAAAAAAAAAAAGAGAGGCAAAAAACAGGCTTCCCTGGGCGGGGGCGGGGGGGAAGTGTCAGAACAGACTGATAGTGTTATTGTTACATGGTTATTTTAATAAAAGTATTCTTATGTTCTTTATTAACAATAATTTAATTAAAAAACCAAAATACTCTATTGTTTCAATTCTCTTAATATTTTTTTCTTTCTCTCCTCTAAGAAAATGTTGCACGAAATTAAGTGTTCTCTCGGTAGTAAAGACAAGAGAATGCAACTCGCTCGCAACGTGTTATCGATACGAAAAGGAGTTCCCAATACAGTTTTCAATGACAAGATTCTACAAAATATCCATATTATAGGTCATTCTTTCATTATTCTATTGTTAAATTACAGACTACTACAAAAGGACATGCTATCTTGAATAAGAGAAAAGGGGGCGGGGGGGGTGGGGGGGGAAGGGTAGGGACGATCAGGATAACAGAAGAGTGCACTTAATTTGAGGCCTGCATATGAGCACTGCAGTGATCATTTAGTTCCAGCGGAATGAAATATGTCTTGGGCGATCTCCTCCCTCCTTCACCAGGGGCTTGTGGAATTCCCTGCCAGCGCGTGAATGGATAGCAGCCCAGCAATATTCACAGTAATACTGCAGACAGGTAACATTAGCACAGAAAAATGGAGCAAATTTTCCACCGCAACGGGCCCCCTGACATTCATCACAAAGCTGATCATCCAAGACATATGGCTTAACTTCCACCTGCGTTCAGAAAATGAGAAGAAAGTTTACAATTCGTAGCAACAACATCGGTAACAGCAGTTCCACACTATTTGCTATCTGTGTTCTAGCAGGACTAGACAGGGACAACACGCTCAAGAATTTTCCCCCTCATTACACAGAAACATCACCACTGAACACTCACACTCACAACTACAGGCACTTGAGAACAATCCTGGTCCCACCGTCCTTGAGCCTCAAACCCCGCCCCCCAAAATCCCATGCTGACCATCACTATGCGGATTGACAGAAAGAACCGATCAACCTATTGTTACAGAAGAGACATATAGATTCACATCCAAACCCTGAAGACTTCTGGGGAGTTATTTTTATGCATGGTGATACCCTTTCAAGCAGGGAATGTAAACTGTTTACACAACACTGGAACTGCAGATTAAATATGCACGTGGTCTGCAAATTTCAGTGTCTTTATTTCCAACCTTAAAAGATTTCATCTATATCTTAATAAGCAGCACATTTCTGTGTTCTTTTTCTGTGGCTTCTTCCTCTCAGCAAAAGAAAATACACCTAATCTTGTCAGGATCAAAAGAGAGGCTTTAGACAGGACTGATGGCCACCTACGCCGCTGGCATTAAGGGCCAGATGATGAGCAGTAATTGAGTACAGCAAACAAAAAGGAGAAGAAAAACGTCTTCCAGTTCTTAACTGATAATGACTCACAGGAACTTACCAGCTGGTGCTCCAAAGATACATCTACAATGCAACATCATAGGCTGCTAGCTTTTTATCTAGGCATTTGCATACCAAGACCTAGCCTGCTGTACTGTGGGCTACAAAACCCTGCTCACAGCACTCCAGAGCATTTTCTCTGTGTCAGCAAAGCAAAGCTTTGTGTTCCCAGTATGGAAGCTGGCTACAGTGCAACTTGTTTAGACATGCCTACATGTTTAAATCACAAATGCAGCACTGCCATCCCCAAAGGTTCAGATTCACCTCAAAACTAGCAATCACCTCCATTCCGTTGCTCAACTGAGCTGTCAAAGGTCCGTGGGACGTCAGAAGCACAACACAAAGCTTCACATTAAAAAAGTACAAGTGCAGGTCCTGTCCTAGAAGTGTTTGTGAGCTTTCTTTAAAGGTCATTTAAATTAAATGTTTCCACAAACATTTCCAACTGGTGTCTCTACTTCCAACCTGTTATCTCTACTCTTAACCTGTTATCTCTGCATCTGGCTTAGGGATGCTCCTCTCTGTATCTCACAAGCCTCACAGCCACACCAGCTCATTCAAATAAGGCCATTCACAAGTTCCTGTGCTTTTAAACTTGCACAACTTTATCACAGCCCAGACAGGGCACTGCAGTAGTTTGATGTCATTTGTACTAACGCTGCATATAATCTACTTGAACACAGTAAAGAAGCCTTTGGTTTTTTATCCTGTTTTTCCCTTCTTCCACTTTCAGAGCTGTGTTTCTTTAACACCCCTCCATGCTATTTAAAGGATGAATTTGTATAAGAGCATAAAAATATTCCTAACCCCACCTAGTTTGCTGTGCAGTTTGAGGCTGAGTATTCAGTGAGGCCTGTCTTCTACAAGTGCCAAGAAGAAAACCTACAAATCTGCCATGTGGGCCTCCTTAACATGGCCATTCTTCTGCACCATTATGCCTACTCAGCCATATTCAGAGGCCAAACTGCAGCACAGGTAATTAATTATGCCTCTGCCTGCTGTAGCCTGCTACTGCAGCACTGGTTTTTGTGCAAGTTTGCAACCCACAGATATTACTCAGAGTCCTCAGCACATTTATTTAGTGTGTGCTGAAGTGCCTGTGCCAAATGTGGCCTGCACTTGTTAGTTGTGCTGACCAGAGTGAGGTTTCCCAGCTACAGAGCAGCTTAAATTAAAGCAACTTCATCTGGCACACTTAGGGTGGCAGCACTCATCTGAAGCTCTGCAGTGAGGAGTGCTGCAGGCCGCTGAGCAGTTAATTTGCATTCTCTTTGAAGGGCACACCCTTTAGCAGCACCTCCTTGCCAAAATTTACAGGAAATCCATTCTTATTACTAATTTCATTTCTATTTTTACAGAAATACTTTATTATAAGCATTACTAAATTGTACCTTATTAATAAAAGGCAGTCTTGCCACTGTTGTACTTTTATCTCTCCCATATGCCCCAGCCCTCTAAATAATGAATCCCCTGAGCACTTGACTCCCTTCATTTCTTCTGAACTACACACAAAATGGGGAAATGAGGAGTGGGAGATGGAAAGGGAAATAGATTGCAAAATCATTGCTAGAGCTCACAAGTACTTACTCAAATTTGTAGTCCCACCAGTTTCAATGGACCTATTCACCCAAGTGTCTGCTTATGCAAGCAGAAGTTGCACAAGGGCAGCCCAAATTATTTGTTCAAAGCCGTGCAGAACTTATTTGAGAGCCAAGATTAGAACAAAGGCATTCCAATTTGCAGGCCCATAGTCAAACTGTTGTTACAATTCTTCTACCCAAGCTTCATAGCCACAAAAGAAGTGAAATGATAATCAGCTAAGTCTGGAGATTTTTCCTTTGCAGTAACTATAAAATTCAGATCAATAATGACTGTCAAGTAAGAAAAATTCAGAGACAAAGTATGAATCAGAAGAGTAGATGTAAGGATTGAAGATTCTCAGAACTGTAGCCTGCAGATCACTGTAACTGGCAAAGTCACATTTTAGATAGATGAAGAGGACAGAGGGCAAGCGAACTGCAGATCTATTTGGCATATTCCTTTAACTGATAATAATAAAGGTCTAAAATAAGTAGACACAGCCTTTACATAAGCTGTAATGCATGCTAACAAGCTCACAATGCATTACTGTGATGCTCTTTGGGAACACCCAGAACACAATGTGTAACACTAGGGCCAAATTCTGCCCACTCTCTCAAAAGAGGTAGAACAGGAGTAAGAATGGCTCAGTCTTTGGCACACACCTTACTCCCCGAGATTGTACAAACACTACAAGTGCAAATACTTGCAGTGGGAGTATATGATGAGTGCAATATTCTTATAAAAGGGCAAGGCAGCTGACATGCTTCCCATTATGCAAAGCAGTTTGAGAAAGTCTGCTTCACAGTTGCCTCCCACGTTCCAGAAGCAACAGCTCCGTACCTCTCCTTCATTTTTATTCCGTGTTGTATCTAAGTGGCACAATCTAGCCCTAAATATGCAATTAATCTGGTGTAACATTTACAGTCTTCACAATGACACGCATTTACATGGAAAAGCATTTCTAGAGAAAGCACTGAACAAAAATAGAACACGCTTGAAGACCTTACCCGTTTATCTATCTCTCCATGCTGCAGCTGAACAAAGCGAGCGCTGATAGCAGCTATGTAACTCTGTTGATTAGAAAACGCAACCCGCCCAGCTCCTTTTGGGTACTTCAGCTCAGGGTCTGTGTCAATTCCAGCATAGCACACCCCTCCGTACAGCCGATCCATTATCATTGCAAGTTCCACTAAACCAGAAAGGAAAATGAAACAGCGATGTACACTGGGGAGTTTTGGCTGAGAGCATCAAATCAAGCGGCCTGTTTGTATTCATGCCCCCCACCACAAGTGTTAACAACACTTAATGCTTCCCTTGCTGAAGGAACTCATTTCCCCCATTGCTCCCCAAACCAGACTGTACATTCAACATGCCCAGGGCTGCAGAACACCCAGTGTACCTGCTCGTAAAGGCCGAGGAACACCACCAACAAAAATGGTTTTTCGTGGGTCGAGAGGCTGTGAACCATCCATAACAAAATCACTATCACTAAGGTTCCAAGGCCGGATCTGAACCTGTGGACAAAACACCATGTTTTTAACAATGCACAATTCAAAGGATCTCAGTCATACAAATGAAAACAGTATCCTACAAAGGATGTAAAGAAGAAAACTGCTTAAGCAGCTGTACTTCCTAACTCATTTTCCAGTTGTTCATCAACCGTTTCTCAAAATGAAGTAGCAGCAAGCTCTGTTCAGACAGACCACTTGACCACAATAAATTTCATCACTTCCTTGTCACCCAAATTTCAGGGAAAAAAACTCACCCTCTACTTACACATTTACTTAATCATGCCTGAACCGTGCTGTCTGACCCCCTCTGCTGCATACATATCTACACCATTCGTGTTGTTCCAGGCAAGTGTGAGCACCAGACTAGCGTTATCTCAGTGTGACAGGCTCCAGTGCACCCAGTTGTCTTTATTTACTATGCAAACCTGCCTACTTTCTATTTGCCCACAGCTGGCCAAATGTGAAGTACAGGAATAGAGCAGAAGTCTCTCTACCTATTAACGGGCTTCCATCAGCCCCTAAATCATCTGTATTAATAATTTACAGTTCAATGTCAAATACACCTCTGCTGTGAGGACAGACTGAGAGATGTGGGGCTGTTCAGCCTAGAGAGGAGAAGACTCTGGGGGGGGCCTTATAGCTGCCTTCCTGTACCTGAAGGAAGCCTACAGGAAGGCTGGAGAGCGACTCTTCATAAGGATGTCTAGAGACAGGACAAGGGGGAATGGTTTTAAGCTGAGGGAGAGTAGGTTCAGATCTTAGGAAGTTCTTCAGTATGAGGGTGGTGAGACTCTGCAATACATAGTCCTGTCCACTCTTCTTCCTGAGGGTGTTCAAGGCCAGGCTGCATGAGGCCTTAAGCAGCCAAGTCTAGTTGTTAAGTGGTCCCTGCCCATGGTGGGGAGGTTGGAGTAGATGATCTCTAAGGTAACTTTCAACCTAGGCCATTCTATTATTTGATGATACATGGGGTTTTGGCTTTAATTTGTTTCTGTCAAAACATGCTACATTCAACAGTCAGACAAGATGAATTCTACACTTAAATCAACAGAAAGTGAACAATAGCTGTCTGGAAGGATATTTATTGTATCAGCAATGGTGACATTTAGCAAACCTTTTTCTAACAAAATTGTATTAATTGTAATTAGACTAAATAAACTTCACTATGTCTAGTTTAAAAATAAGTAAGTTGGTGTTTGAGAGCCTGTTTTGATGCCTTTAAGTAATTTAGACATTAGCACTCAGAAAATAGAAATAAGGGGGAAAAGGCATCTGAAGAGAACAACTTCAGGTTATCATACAGGAATTGTGCAGGCCCTGACAATTCTACCTACCGGTTTGTCTTTGATAGTGGGGCTGGAAACACAAAGATAGAGCTTTCCATCTTCTTCAATACATGCATCAATCAGTGCCTGTACAGAGCTTTCATCTTGAAATAGCAAAAACGCATATCCTGCAGGAGAGCAAACAAACACAGAACTTAATTTGTCTCTTTGCTTAGAGAATAATTATTTAACCCAGAATTATGCTTCGCTCCATGTGCTACCACACAGTAAGGGATAAACTCACATTTTTCCAACCCAGCCTCCTGCAAGGTCACTGCAGAGACATGCAGGAAAGCAGGGAGCTTGCTGATCAGCACACACTCTCCCCATTTCTTCTGAAAGGCTAAGCCAGCAGTATGAACTGAATAAAAGCCACAGCTGTAGTGACAAACCTGCCAGGATGGTTGTTAAAATAAGGCATAAATCACTCCCAGCTTCCATGGAGGGCATTTAGTCCCTTCAAAGAGGACTAGCCTTGACTTTGAATACAAAAATTAGGAAAAACAGAGGGAGAAAAGAACCTATCAACTAAAAATAGGAAGTTAAAGAAGAATTCTATTAATGCAGAACAAAGTCACATTCTACATCCCACCAGTTAATAACAATCCCAAGGATTCAGCTTTTTAACCCCTGAACACTGGGTCACTGTCTCAGAAATCTTGTCTAAAATGGAGTCTAATCAAGAAAACATTTTCTAAACTGCTCTTATATTATTAGTAAGCAGGTATTTACCTTTAGGAGGAAAATAAGATTTGCTCTCTGCCTTGTGAGGCCAGTCCACAATCAAAGGTCCAAAGCGACGAAAACTAGCAGTGATCTCATCTGTAAAGAAAGAAGGGAAAAGGCACAAATAGAAACTACAACAAATTGAATGAAATTGTATTGAAGAACACTGATTTCAGGTAGCTTCACCCTATAAATAAACATACTGTGACTCTAAAGGTTCAGCAGCTCATAGCAATGCTTACTAGCTGATGGAGAATCTTTATGACTAGTCAGAACACACAAAACAAGCAAGGTCAAAGATCCAGCTCTTCTCCTGATTATCAGTAAAAGCTCATAACCCACTAATTCAGAGAAATGGAGTCACTGCACCTATGCAGCCATCATTATCCAGCTACAACTATCCTCCCACAAAGAGGTCAGGGACAATTTGCTAACTTGCTACGAAGCAATCAACCTTGCCAATATGCCCTGTAACTGCAGCAAAAGAGTGGAAAAAAATTATGAAAGGGATTATTACAAGACCCAGCCATGCCTGTTTCTATCACATGGCAGTGCCACATGTGCAAAGACTTTCTGAGCTTGACCTCAAAATAACAGAGTAAACTTGCAGGGCACAGTTACATGATTTAAAGGAGAGATGGCAAGAACATATTGTTATATCAAGAAGCAATTCTTGCATCCATTTCAATTCTGCTTTCTACCTCAAATTACTGGTATAAATTTGCATGTGTCAGTCCCATAGAAGCCTTCTAGCTGCAATTCTGTTCTTTTTCTTCTCTACAAACACACTTGAACCATTGCTAGTTAAAGTTCTCTGGATATGAACTTTTCACTAAAAAAAAAATGAAACAATAAACCTGAACTTCACACTACTGGACCATCATCTCAACTGACACACTGCTCAGGGGCATTCTGTTTATGTTATTTTAAAACCACAAAGTCAACAAAGTTTAAAAGTAAACAAAGCCCCCAACAGTGAAATAGAAGTTGAAGATCATTTTTCGGCTTGTGAACACCATGGTGTGTTTGACCTTTTACTAATAAAGTAGTTCTTATGTTTGACATATCTGAAGGGGGCCTACAGGAAGGCTGGGGAAGGACTTCTCAGGATCTCAGGTAGTGATAGGACTAGGGGGAATGGAATGAAGCTGGAGGTGGGGAGATTCAGGCTAGATGTGAGGAGGAGGTTCTTCACCATGAGAGTGGTGAAACCCTGGAATGGGTTGTCCAGGGAGGTGGTCAAGGCACCGTCCCTGGGGGTGTTTAAGAGCAGGCTGGATGAGGCTCTGGCCAGCCTGATCTAGTGTGGGGTGTCCCTGCCCATGGCAGGGGGATTGGAACTAGATGATCCTTGTGGTCCCTTCCAACCCTGAATGATACTATGATACTATGACATGGAAATCAGGTTGTCACTTCACAGTGGCACACACTGCAGTGCATTACAATCACTCTTCCTGACACACAAAAAAAGTGTGATTAAGGAAAAAAAAGTACTTTTCAGACTTAGTTTTGCTGCAGTTCTTCTAACCACTATCCCAACATGCCCATAAATAGAGAATACAGAGCTCTAGTTAAGTGAAACTTTAAAACAGTTGTGCATGACTTCTCCACCTTGAGGGAACTGCAGCGTTCTGTATGATGGATCCATCACAAATTCCTGCTTCCTCACTGAATGCAACCAGCACAGAGTCACAGCTGTCTGAGTCCTCACCATGCACAGGTTAGAAGCTGCCTGAGGACATACCCACTGCTGAAGACAGCTTCAGAGAACTACACACAGGCAGCTGATTTACTATATTATACAAACTTTATGAAACTACCAGCAATGCTTTTCCTGCTACTGCCTTCTGGTGCCTATGAAACTACTGCAAGGTATTTCTGAGTCTCAATATGTGATATTTTCTTGATTATTTTTGAACCACTGTCCTTTTAAAATAATTTTTGTACTGTAGAAGTCAGTAAAATATGTGGACACATGATTTTGTTCCTCAATGGCAGAAAGTGCTACAGCCTCTTGAATTAGCTCATGTTTGCCATGGGCTGAGAGCAGTAATATGCAAAGAGTCATTTACATATCAACGCCTTTACCTGGAGAATGGAAACCAATCATTCATTAGCTAACAGACAAAAGGTTTCACACCACAGGTTTCTCACTAAGCCAGAAGGAGCTTTTCTGGATAACATTTTCTGGGTGTACCTTCATCAATATCTGGGGGCAGTCCGCCGACAAAGACCTTACGGGAATACCGCTCCACACGTTCTCCATTCTGGTGAGAGAAGCAGTGAGGTGACCCTAAACCACTGTGAAGTGTCTGATCCCCACGTCCATCATCCAAGAACCCGTCCTCCATTGGAAACAGTGAAGACTGACCTGAGGAGGGGTTAAAAGAGAAAGGGAAAAAGCCATACTAACAGAACAAAGCATACACTGTTTAAATATTAAAACGTGCACTCATTGCTGCACTGGCAGAAGAACTGTTTCCAATCTTCCTTCTAATGAGCAGTTATATTCTCAATTTCATATGACCCTTACAGTTTTCAATATCACTCAGTAACTCAAATGCAGAGAATATTATGCCAGCTTCTCTGGAACTGTACTACAGCTAATGAAAATCTGAAGCAAAACAGTGCTTCTAATGGATGTTCAGGTTGACCATTTCCCAGAGCATTTTGTGTTTCCAATTAGGTTTCTTTTTAAAAGGCACAAAACCAGAAGAGAATATAAACTTTTTTCCCTCTTTTTTTCCCCCCCTGGGACTTCCCCAATGCCAGACATCACTAAGAGCTAAGCCATATATATTTCACTTTCCAGTGAACAGCTTCCTACAGTGAGTAGCTCCAATTTCACGGTGCCGATAGGAAAACCAACAATCTACCAGCTAAATATACTGCACATGGAAATTAACTGATATCAAGATAGAGCACAGAGCACCCACATAAATACCCTGGTGAAAACAGGAAGACCCACTGTATCTTACTGCAAGTGAAGTTTGAAAACTAGACAATACTGTGTCACTTCTAGGTAGAAGCAAGTTTAGTCAGATGTTACAACAGAGTTTCGTTAACGGACTCGCTTTAAGAGAAAATGTTGTAAGCATGCTTCCCCTCACAGCCCAATATTCTCTTAGGATAATCTTGATCATGTATTTCCTTAATAATATTCATTACTTTTAAATAAGATTTTGATTTATAAATGCAACTTCATCATTTCAGAAATGGAGCACACAAGCTGATCTCTTCCACTAATTAACCCTTCAGTTATAGTATTTGATATCTTGACAACACACTGCATAGACTTCTACTCATTTAAGGACCATTTTAGGGACAAATAAGTAGACATAGGGAAAGTAAGCAAATAAAGGAAGCGTGCTACAAGTTTTAGATGCATTTCCTTTTGCCTGAGATGGGATATACTATGTCTGCTTTTTCACAATTCATTATGATCCGCCACAGTAATGCACTGGTAAGGTTAATTTATCCTGTTCATCCTTCCTTCCTTTGAAAGAAATGGATTTTTAAACAAGAAAACATCTTGAAAACAGAAAGTTTGACAAGTGCCAATATCCAGATATTTTCCATGCAAAAATCAAGCAGCTAGCAAAAAAAACAACCCAACAATAAAATCCACAATCCATAGAACTTATATGAATAAAAATGGAGGGTGTGGCCAGCTTGCTTTATCTGAAATCCCAAGAATCTTTGTACACCTTTAATTAAAGTGAGCTGCAATCAGACCTATTTTTATAGCTAGGCAAACCTGCTTCCTACTATGATAAAAAATATTGGTGCATAGACCTAAATGTTACTTTATTTTCCCCTAAGGAACTGATGTCATTGGTTTCCCCACTTAAGACCCCAGTCCTGCAGGTGTTGTTGGATGGAACAATTCTCCATATCTAAAAACCTTTTTCAGGTTCCTCAGCATTCCCACTGCTGTAAGATAATTCAAGGTGCATGCTTGCATGATCTAGCTCTTTAACCTAGCAGGCCAGGACACATACTCACTATAGTCTCTCCTGTGTCAAGAAATCCATCAGCACCCCCATAAGAACAAAAATAAAACAACCAAAACACTTATCCAGCATTGGCATTCATAACATACACACAAACACAGCAACAGAGACAGCCCTCCAGTGTAATAAATCACATAGGTGATGGCCACTGAAAGGATTGTGATCACTTCAGACTCAGCAGGACTACTGTGGAGTACTAATTCTGTTGAAATGTTTATTTACGGCATGCAGACTATGTAAACTTATGTGAAACTGATCCTTCATAATCTTAATTGTTGGAGTTCGCCCTCTAGTAACAACTTAATGCTATTTCTCCCATGAGACATTGTCAACATTAGAAAATTAAATAGGAATATTGTTACCTCGCCTTCTCCCATATGTCCTTGCTGCATGTTAAATGAGAAAGAAAACAGCCTTTCAATCATTGTTATAAGGACCAAAAGACCTTCTTTTATTGCCTTTATGCTAACTCAGTGATTCTCAAGGCTTTTTTTTTGCATCCTTTTTGTACTGCAGGTCATTTAAAATGGTGTTCACAAGCTGACCTCCCCCACCACCCCACAACACCACGCCTTCCTTGCACCACCTCTGTCATCTCTTGATGAAACGTTGCTGACAAAGCACACACGGATACTAGAAGAGACCTTTTGAAAACAATTTTAGCTCTCAATTTGCACATTCATTTTCAAATTCATTCCTTAATCCTTTGCTGGGTGTATGCCTGGAAGTATATGGATGTCTCCTTACACACCAGGTCTCCTGACACATTCTGCAACACACCACGCTCTCCACCTTGCGCCGCCCAAGCATTATCTAACACCGACCTTCATCCCAAAGGCAGGAAAAGCCCAAACACAACAGGAAGTGGAGGAGTACTGTGTCAATTTCAGTTTTGAAATTAGGTTGCTATAAAAAACTTTGCACAAGCCACAAAAGCCTTAGTTAAATTGTTCCTGGCAAATAACCAGCTGAAATACTTCTTGTCAAGGAGAAAATGTCTGGGCCACTGAAATTGCCTTTCAGACCTCCTGCAGTCTGTGTACTGCAGGATATAGATTCTCTCATACTAACTTGATTCACTTCACTGTAATTATCTGACAGTTACTTGCTGCTTCCTACTTTTCATTTCCAAAACAAATCAATTCTACCACTGAAAAAAATACACCTTTCTGTGCTGGCTTCTACGACCCATTGCCAGTATATGACCAAACTTCCTAATCAAACTTGCACATTCTTTCTCTTTAATCTCATTAAAATCTGCACCTGAAAGCAGGCCAACTGTTTTCAAAACTTGGATTCTCCTGGCAAATCCTGTGAGAAACTCTGAGCACTTCATGCATTTTATTTTGCTTCCTCATTCGAAATTGAGGCTGACAATTCATTTAGGGAGTCAAATATTTGCAAGCCACAACAAAAGAGGAGCAATTTCCTCTTTCAAAATAAAAATTGTATCAATCCAATTTACCTCATGGTTATTTAACATCTGTAGCATCATTTTACTTCTCTGATCTGTTGCTGATAGAGGTACTCACAATTAACAACAGGTATACAAAATAACAAAGCCCTAGTCATCTTCAGCTTGAAGCTTAACCTCGGGTGTTAAAGGCTGAGGGTCTTCACAAGTATTATTTTCCCATGGTAATTCTGCATTTAGAAACCCAAGATCACAGAATCACCAAGGTTGGAAGAGACCTCAAAGATCATCAAGTCCAACCTGTCACCACAGACCTCATGAATAAAACATGGCACCAAGTGCCACGTCCAATCCCCTCTTGAACATCTCCAGGAATGGTGACTCCACCACCTCCCTGGGCAGCACATTCCAATGGCAAATAACTCTCTCTGCAAAGAGCTTTCTCCTCACCTCCAGCCTAAACTCCCCCTGGTGCAGCTTGAGACTGTGTCCTCTTGTTCTGGTGTTGGTTGCCTGGGAGAAGAGACCAACCCCCTCTTGGCTACAACCACCTTTCAGGTAGTTGTAGAGAGCAATAAGGTCTCCCCTGAGCCTCCTCTTCTCCAGGCTAAACAATCCCAGCTCCCTCAGCCTCTCCTCATAGGGCTTGTGCTCGAGGCCTCTCCCCAGCCTCGTTGCCCTTCTCTGGACATGTTCAAGAGTCTCAATGTCCTTGTTAAATTGAGGGGCCCAGAACTGGACACAGTCCTCAAGGTGTGGCCTAACCAGTGCTGAGTACAGGGGCACAATGACTTCCTTGCTCCTGCAGGCCACACTATTCTTGATGCGTGCTCATATAGTCCTCAGAGCAAAAAAGTGTTATGGAATATGTCTTTCATGGAAAGCAATCAGCAATCCTACTGCATTTCTGACAAAAGCTCAGAAGCCCCTGCCTGGTTTAGAAAACGCTGAGCACTTTCAAAGCCAGCACTGCCTATAAAGCTACAAACCCCTTGCTTGTGGTTTCCAAATTGCTAACAAAACCACACAACCCCCTTCACTTGGTACACCCATTCTTGGCAACAAAGCACGCAGCACAGATACGATTCCCACCGCGGATGTGTGACCACAATTTAGGTCAGCAGACTCCTCACTGCTTCGCCACCTGTGTCACTCAAGGCAATTGGATTTTTCTCCTTTACCAGTACAGAGAACACAAATAAAACAACAAAAAAAAAGCTCAGCCACCAGCTAGAAAATGATTTCCAGTGCCAAGTACTACTGAAGAGGTTTTGAGATCCAAATACTAACATTCTTTTTTTCTTCTTCTTCTTCTTGCTTTGCTTATTATTTGCTGCATTTCCTTCACCTAAACCACAATATACCAACATCTGCCATTTCCAAACATTCCTGAGGAGCCACAGTTTGTAAACCATCCCAGTACAGCACAGATAGAAACTTTCTCCGCTCACTCAATTCAGAGCTCATCACACACCACTAATCCCTCACAATGTAACCCACAACATTGAAACTAAAGAATGTTCTTTTGGCAGGCCAGGAGGACAGCTAACTGGGATTTACCAATTCTGTCTCTGGATTCCATAATTTCATATTTCATAATTTCATAATTCAGGCTGGATGTGAGGAGGAGGTTCTTCACCGTGAGAGTGGTGAAGCCCTGGAATGGGTTGTCCAGGGAGGTGTTTGAGGCCCTGTACCTGGAACTGTTTAAGAGCAGGCTGGACGAGGCTCTGGCCATCCTGATCTAGTGTGGGGTGTCCCTGCCCATGGCAGGGGGATTGGAACTAGATGATCCTTGTGGTCCCTTCCAACCCTGACTGATACGAAGATAAATCTTTGCTATGCCAGTACCTAAACTAAGCTGCAATGCAAATGAAGCTTTAATGTAACTGCTACCAACCAGAGAAGAAGATTTACTTCTGGGCATCAGGATACCTGCCTAACCCCTGCTGACAAATGAGACAACTGCAACCTTTGGGTTGGATTCCTCAAGCCTATTTTTTCCTTTCCCCATTTCTTCAATATTTCAGATAATTGCCTAAGGGGCCTAGGAGAGAGGACTAATCTCACAAGACATTTAAGCAAGAATTATGTTACAAAACCTAGAAAATATAAAGTGTTTATGCAACCAGTTCAATGGCAAACTAATAACCTATGCAGAATATTTTCCCAATAAAATCAGTTTGACATTTAAAATGCTCTTAGGAGCTGCTTCAGCTCCCTGCAACATTCCTTTTCAGGTAGGAAATAAAGCCATGCAGAAAGCCAAAGATCTTCTGCAAAAATCTGCTGCAAGGAACTTAATGAGCATGCAACCCACCCCAATTTGTGTGTCTTCTCTTCATTTGAGACCCTCAGTGGCTCCTGGCCATATCCCTTTCTGTCTTCCTTTTGATTTATTTTTTTTAAATCATACCTTTTGTGTCTAATGTACCTCCAGTTAAAAGTGTTGAGTTTTCTTCTCTCTATAGGAAGCACCATAAAGATTGTCAGTGTGTTGTGCAAAATCCCAGGTGCTAATTCCTCCGAAGTACACAGTTCCCAGAGACAAAGATATTCTGCTGAAGGTGCATGAAAAATGCATGCAGGAGTCCTAAATCAGCCAAACTTACTAGAAGCTTGTCCTGCAAAAAGTGAGTCCAAACTGAGCAGCTGGCACTCTTTAATGGTTCTTGCCGCCTCCCAGTCTACAGGGTGGTAGCAATTTCAGGTGCATTTTGGGCCATTAACTGCAGAAAATGTACATTAAAAGGTGAGCTCAACAGCAGATCGTTTAAAGGAAAAGTACCAGGAAACAAGATCTGTCTCAGCCTTGCCTGTCACAGCAACTCTAAAGGCCGTGGTACAACTAGGAAAATTACACAAGCATCTGTAGGTAATATTACAAACATTGTAAAACCCTGCAATGAACAGGGCAGCTGAATGTTTGAAGTTGAATTGCAGCCATACCTTCATTCTCACTACCTTCCTGTAGTCGTTTTAGGGCATACAAAGTCTAGGTTGATGCAATACCTGTCAAGTTCTGTACCCAATTCTTATCTCTAGCCCAACAGCTCCTCAAAGCAGAGACTGTTCTTTACCTTGGCAGAGACCAATATAGTAACACACTGCAATCCTTTAGTCACTGATACGCTGCTCTCACCTCTTCCCTCTCAAAGATCAAACCAGACTAGCTTCATTAGTGAGTCCCAAGTTTCCATGCTCACTAACCACTGAAATTACAGGAGAAGTATTCTTGAAATTTAAAAAGGACAAATATTCATACTGGTTATTTTTTTTTTACATAACTTGATTGTGAGAACAAGTAAGACCCAATCATGCCCTTCCACCAGGCACAATCTCTACCCCTGAGAGAGCTCCAGGAAAGCAGGGAACTTCTACCAATTTGCTTATACCCTTGACACCAATCACACAAGTTCAAGGAAAAGTGTGCAAGCTGAACAAGGTTTTGCCAAACTGATCCCAATCCCATTAACTTTCAAGAACGAAGCAGTGATTTTAACTGCTGATTTTTAGGGATAAACAAGAAGCTGCAGTACAAACAAAGAAGCCAGTACTGGGGAAACAGGCTACAGCTCTCGCAAATGAAAGCGGGGAAGGGAAAACAAAGCCACTACACCATCCTCAGCTGTTTATTAAACATCAGAGACATGGAGACAAGTGTAAGTGTTCAGATTTTCTTTTTTAAAAGGGAATAATAAGGTTTTCTCTAAGACCACACTGAAACCTTCTCATGTTATTAAAAACCTTTTAACTGCAGATGGTCACAGGTGGCCAGTTTCTTATGTTGGAAGGCAAATACGGTAACTCCCCAAACACAGAGCTTGAAGCTTTCACTGAAGCTGTTTACTCTGCTAGTCATTTTCTCCCCCTCAATGGAAGACAGAGAGGTAATTTGGTGCTGCTCTATTTTCTGTTTCTCTTGGGGACTTAACTTTTAAAGAAAGAGAAGTATCAAAGTTTCTCAGGAATATTTCTAAATGAGAGGTAGATGTTCTTGGATCTAGTCTAGAGAACACTTACGCTTTCATGAGCTTTATTTTTAAATTATAGAAAAAGAACTGAAGTGCAAATCTGGTTTTACCCTTCTAACAGCAAAGCCTTATTTCTAAGTAATTGCACACTAAACTGTATATTGTAATTGTCAGAAGAGTGGCCATGCCATGCACAAGGCCACTAAGACTACACCATTTTATTGCCTTTCCCCCTACTACTCCCTGAGGGCAGGTAGGGTTGATTATAACTCAAGAAGTTTGATTTTTATCATCACTTCATGTTTCAGAGTGCATTTCATATGTAATGCATGTACCACATCCTGCAAGGTCATCTCAAGCTCTGCTTCACAAGTGAAGAATTTCATCTTACCCTTAACTAAGTCAAAAGCAGGAAAACTGAAATTGTAAAGAACACCTATATTTAACCTACTTTTGGCTAAATTGTCTCTGTATATGAAGGAGCAATTTACAGAGCAAAGTGGGTATTTTCAGAGAGGCATATATACTTGCTCAAATTAAGACCATAAAAATCCTATCTATTAACCACCAAGGCATTTCTTTCCATTTAAAAGAACCTTACAACTTAAGTCTTGGATGATGTTTTCCACAGGAGAGTAGATAGTGTTACAAAGTGCTGCACAGCAGGCAGAAAGGTACTGGCTTTTATGCATTCCTTGACTTTCAGTTCTAAAATATTAAGGACAAAAAGATTAGGCTCCAGTTTCATGACTGTTAACCTAAGACATGTGCCTATGCCCAGTTCAAGCACAAAATCTCATTTCTGTCAAATTATCCTGAGTACATGATCTGTGGAACAGGAGCCAACGCACAGCAGAGTGGCAGAGACACGTGATACCTAATCCAGGATAAATTTTGTCAATACAGAATAAATTGATCAAAAACTTCAACGAATCCACACTGACAGTGAACTTACTGCACGTCAGAACTTTGCATCTTACTGTCACAGCCACCTTTATGATACTGCCAAAGGGGATTCCTGTTTTAAAAAGCCTTTCCAAAAATAAACTACTAAAGAGAGGTATGAGAGATTCCCTGTCTTGTGCCTTTCAAACATGCCAAGCTTCCCAGTCAAACAGTGTTACCTTAATCTATGGCAATCTTACAAAAATTAAACACCTGGACAGTGTGTATTTGTCACACTTCTGGCAATGTCAAGGTCAGCAGGAAACCAGAAAAGCAGACTACATTTGGCTGCACAGTAAAATCAAGGATTAACGCCTTTGGAAATATCAGTACTGCAAAATCAAGTGGTAAAGGTGCCAAACCCTGCATTTGTTTCCTCCTAATTTATTTTTAAAGAACCACATGGGGGGAAAAAAAAAAAAGGAAAAGCCTGTACTGAGAAATACAGCTCTAGTTTATGTCCAAAATGTCCAAACAAATGTTGAAAAACAAGAGTGCTATTGTAGGTGTAAGTATTAGGCTTTATTTCAAGTAAAGCCAGGTGCCTGAAGACAAGTGTTTACCCATTCCTTCTGTCGAGAACACAAACAAAATGAAGTTTGTGGTATCACACAGCATTTGAGTTCAAGTCTGACAACACAATCTTTCATTTTAAATTCCAGGTCACTGTCACAAAGCACAACTGACATGAAAAAAGCAAACAGATTCTCCTCTAGAAGCCTGAAGAGAATCTACCTGTAACAGCCTTTTAGTGCTGCTGTTTCTGATGGAAACGGTGTTTTACCTGCAATTATGTTCAATTAATTTGGTTCACCTAGTAAAAAGGTAGAACCTGACTGTACAGCACAAAGTTGATTATCAGAATAGTAACTTTAATAGTTTGATTGTTGACAACTTCATACATTGAATAACTGGGAGGACAGAGGGGGAGAGAAACTGAGGAACAATGAAAGTCCAAGCTATTGTTTCCAAGGCTTGTGCAATGAGCTCCATGTTTTAGGGCTTTAATCTGCCTACAGCAAAACTGCCTCAGTGAAGAGACTGTGAAGTTATATTCAGAGAAGAATGATCTTGGGGATAAAACAACCCAACTGCTAATGGCTCTCATTCCCATGCAGTGCACAAACCCAGAGGTAGCAGTACCCAGAGATGCAGAACAGCTCATGTGCTTCCAACTCAGCCAGTCTGGCCCAGCAGTGGTACAAATCCACCTTGGTGGAGAAGCTCAAGCTAACTCACAGACTGGGCAATTGAGGCAAAAAGTCCTAGACACGCTTCCAGCGTGTTATTCAAGCATCAGTTTGAAACAGGGGGTGGGGAGGGGAAGGAAAGAGGGGGGGTGGGGGGGTGTTAACTACGAAAATGGCTGGGTCTGTGTGAAAGCTTTAAAAGCCACCAACATCACATTACCGGTCCCTTACTGCTGATGATCTGCCGAACTAACACAGTGCCACGTGGACTGAAGCTCGGGATGCTCTTTCATACCTTTCAACAACCACTTAACTACTTATGGAAAGGTGACAAATCAAATCCAGTCTCACTCCTTTCAAAAACACAGAAGCTTCAAAGCTAACTTTGAAGTTTTCTTCAGTATCAAACAGAAGAATAAAGAGACATTTTCTCCTAAACAAGCCTGCTATAAATCCTACACATAGCTACAGCTTTATCTCCAAGGAATCCAATTTTTTTGTAGCTCCTATTATGTTACACTGGGTTACTGCAAATCAATTTAAGTGGACCCCTAAAACATCGTACGTATTTGAATACAACTCTTCTCTCTCCTCCAGGAACCCCCACAGGGTCAGAGATAAGAAACCAAAAGCCAAAAAAAAAAAAGCATCATGGAGCACATCCCTCTGCTGGAGACTGGATGTTAACTGGAATTGTACATGTATTTCAGAAAACCAGGCACCCCACTGCTGGTGGCACTGAGCTTTCTTTTATAGTAACTTCTGACTTCTGGAGAGCAGACAGAAGTTGTAAAAACATCCAATCTTTCCACTCAGTCCATCTTCCACTTTATGATATGGAATAATTGGCATCATTTCTCTTTTGAACACTTAAACTAGTACTATATTCGCTTTCAAAATAAAAGAATAAATTAAAAGCAGGGTTTCAAACTGGGAGAAGGAAAAGCATTAGGCAGCTTTGCCAACAAAGAGCAAATCAGGTTCTCGGCTGCAAAACTACTTCAAATTGGGGAATTGCAGTGAATTCCAAAATGCATACCCAAGGATGTGTTTCCTGACAGGAGGAAAGAATGGGATGTCATATGCTGAAAATCACCCCCCTGAATTTACTTTGTGTTTGTAAGAGTAATTTATTGAACCTACTATAGAATGTACTTATAAAAACACATGGAAAAGATGCCAAAATTTCACACATCTCCCATCTGCCTTCATGCTTCATATGCACTGTGTTCCCGGACCCTTTATTGGTAGCATTTCACCTCAAGAGGTGCTGGTTATCTGCCTGTATCATCATACTTACACCACGAATTCTGCCCATGCTTTAATGAATAACCTGAAATGTAACCCTTGCATGTGACTTGCAGGAGCTGGATTTATGCCAGCAGATGTTTCCACGCCGCAAGATTTAAAACTGGAGTTCCTTAAGTACAATAATAGGTTCAAAGAAACTTATTTTTGTCTGTGGAAAGAATGATCACAAGACAGCCTGGAATGCAACACGAGGGCTTTGTTCCTTTTTAAAGCATCCTCTTGCTTCAACCCCAAACAATAAGGAAATAGTAACAGAAGCAAGCTCAACATGAGCTCTCAATGCGCACTTGCAGCCCGCAAAGCCAATCAGATCCTGGGCTGCATCAGGAGAAGTGTGGCTAGCAGGTCGAGGGAGGTGATCCTCCCCCTCTACTCAGCCCTGGTGAGACCCCACCTGGAGTACTGTGTCCAGTTCTGGAGCCCCTATTACAAGAGGGATGTGGAGGTGCTGGAACGTGTCCAGAGAAGGGCCACAAGGATGATCAGAGGGCTGGAGCACCTTTCCTGTGAGGACAGACTGAAGGAGTTGGGGCTGTTCAGTCTGCAGAAGAGAAGGCTCCGAGGTGACCTCATTGTGGCCTTCCAGTATCTGAAGGGGGCCTACAGGAAGGCTGGGGAAGGACTTCTCAGGATCTCAGGTAGTGATAGGACTAGGGGGAATGGAATGAAGCTGGAGGTGGGGAGATTCTGGCTAGATGTGAGGAGGAGGTTCTTCACCATGAGAGTGGTGAAACCCTGGAATGGGTTGTCCAGGGAGGTGGTCGAGGCCCCGTCCCTGGGGGAGTTTAAGATCAGGCTGGATGAGGCTCTGGCCAGCCTGATGTAGTGTGGGGTGTCCCTGCCCATGGCAGGGTGGTTGGAACTAGATGATCCTTGTGGTCCCTTCCAACCCTGAATGAAACTATGAAACTATAATATCAAACACTAAGTCTCCACAGCACAGCTTTGCCCCATTCTTCATTTTTATAGTAAACAGCATGAGAGGCAAATTTTTCCAGTAACACACGTGAAAAAAAACTGCACTACACACTTCTGCACACCCAAACCAAATGGGAAGAGAAACAGAAAAGTTTACAGGAATCACCACTTCCTTTCCTCTGCCTAGACTCAAAACAGTACATAGGACCAGGTATCAGCACTACTGATTACAGCAATTTTAAATGACACATGAGCAATTAAGACGGTCCGCAGAATGCCTTCAGAAAGTTATCCCCACCCCTCTCATTATTTGTGCACTAGCACTAATGACATTATGGAGATTTGCATGTAACACCATTGTGAATGACGGGGTATTTATTAATGTATTATAAACTGCTTCATATATTTGATCTGATCTGATCTGACACAAGGATCCCCCACGTTTTGAACACAAAATCTGTCCTGTTGTCACACCCAGCCAGTCTCACTGCTGATCTGGGATTCTTGTTAATAGGATTTCTATGCAAAGCTGAAAGAATATCACTGCCCACACCTCTAAACACACTTGACACACATGTGACTGCTCCACTCACCTGGAAGTCCAATTGTCAACAACCACCCATCACCGAAAAAACCTAGTAGCACAGCTAACCAATCTGCACCACAACAAACATTAAGCCAAGTATGGATAAAGGTACTTGAAAGACGTATTTTCACATAGTTCTCATCATTCTACCTAACACTGAGTTAAAGTAAGTAGATATTGAATATACAAATTCTGCAAGCATCACAATTCTTCCTCAAAATACCTTAAGCCATTGATGCAAAAATCGAATTCAGGCTGCTGCACAGCCGCTCTTGCAAAGACTACCCACTACTTAAGTGTTCCTGTATGACTTTCCTAGGAGTTTGTTCCCCTGAACACCTACACTTCATCTATCACCTGCTCATCTTTTTCTCAAAACTCATCCCCATTCTCATTTATACCTCCCATTTGTTCTTTATCTCCAGGTTTAAGAAAAGCACCTCAGGCTTTTTCTTTCTACTCCTTTCATGCCATTTCTAGCCTGATAAACACGATGGTAGAGAATATGCAAAACATGGCTAACAAAAGGCTTAAAGAGCTAACAGTTCAACATCAAGGAAAAGCGCGAACAAAGTGACAAAAAGACAAAAACCCAGGTAGTTTCAGCAGTTTGGGAGGGGAGGCAGCCAGCTCTCTTGTCTTCTAAAACAAGCAACAGACCTTACTCACTGAATATGGCTCCAAATTAAAGGCTGCTTTGAAGATGATCCAGAACGGTCAGAGATTATCAAAGCAAGAATTCAGAGAAGAAAAACCAAACCAAACCCCCACTTGGTGGACAGCGATATTAAACAAGGCAAAAGATTAAACACACTTCTAAAATAAGGGATGGAATTAATTTTACAAAGATGAAAAAAAAAAAAAATATATATATATAAAAAAAAAAAGGCAATAAAATCTTAGAAAGGTTTTAAGCTGATTACCAAGGCTGCTGTCATGGAATGCAGCACAATTTGCTCTCTGTAATACTTTTGAAGACCCAATCATTGATTTAGGCATGAAAACTATCAGCAGTATTTCAATGTTTTCTCGTGTTTTCAAAACCTCTGCCACATCATTTGCAGCACATAGATGCCTAAGAAATATCTTATCTGAGGAGTATGAAAGGCATTTAATTTTCCATAGACTCTGGAGATGGGACAGCATGGCAAGGGCCCTGTGAGAACTATTTCAAGATTGGACACACAGAAAAAAAAAGCAGGTCCTGTACTTGAATGAAGTTAACAGGAATCCTAACACTGATTTCAAAGCTGGACCAGGATCAGAAAACGCTGGAATATTTGTACTGCTCTGTGGTGGCAGGGGAAGGAATTTCCTGGCCTCAAATGTTGGTTACATTAATACCCTCTGGCTTATTGCTCAATGGCTCCGTTTTAGACAGATAGCATAAATCAAGGTATTGCTCATCCTCAGCTGAACACGTCAAAATCCTGCAGTACTGAAGTATAAAGATCTAGTTGCTTCCCATCTGCATTGTCAAGACCTGTATTTCTATAAAAACAGTGGTATTAGCAGAAAGTTTCAACCACTCAGTAATTGTTGTGTCAAAGAGGTAACAGCCTAGGCAACCGACAGCATGTTTCCTTATTTCCTTCCATTTAACTTAAGTCAAACTCAAGTTCTGAATGCAGTTCCAAAGGTACACACATGTCAACATTCTGAAAAACCCCCCAAACTCTGAGCAGTGCCATAACCTACAAACTACTTTCCCATAAGAGTATCGGTAAATTCAAGGGAATTCAATGTAAACACTAACTCACCTCTTCCATCGTTAAAAACAAACTAAACTGCTACATTTCGGCATGTAATTTGGATTTTGCTCAGAATTTCCCAAAGTATTCCAGATGACTGCAAAAATGTTGCTTCCATCCTGGGATTTTTGGAGTTTTCGTTGCCGTAGGAGAATTTGCAGCAAACAGTAAAACGAACAACAGCAGCCACTGCTGCTTTATTTTTCAAATCATATGCATCAGTGTACGTGATTGCAAATGGCTTGAATTATTTATTAGGTGATGCACAATGTTTTCTGAGATAGTATAAATGGGTCTTGGCTTTTCGCAGGTGATAAAAGAAAATCAAATCGTCAGAGCCCAAGAGTAATCAAGAAAAGTCTTGAAAGTCTTAACCTGCTGCCTCAGGGCAGCCTGCGTTCCAGTCCACAAGTTTTGCAAAGAAAAGGCAAATTCTCCTTTCATTAACACCTGCCTAAATGCTGCCAATTGCAGCCTGATAAAACACAAAGCTTATTTATTCGTTTAAACGAGCCCCATTTTCTTACAGCAGCTAGTGCCACAAAACAAGAAACCAATCATTTGATAGCCTAGCAATCAGTCTTGTTTCGAGGCTTCAACTGTCAAAAATAGTCTGTATCCATACAATATTCTTTTTCATGCTACACAAACAATCCCCACCCTGGCCATTCGCACTGCTGATGGGCCTGTGGGGCTTGGAGGTGAGGAATCAGAAAGCTGAGTTCTGGGGGGCGAGAGAGAGCCTGCCTGCGACTTTAAGAATACAGCCATATTAAAAGTCTCCATTGTTGTTTAATACCGGTATTACATAAACTGAGAGGCGCACGCAGGCTCCAGCATGCCTTCAGGAAACACAACACAGACGGTCACCATTCAATCGAGGCTCAAAGCACGCTCCAAAGCCACTGGGACCTGCTACCGAGGGAGAGCCTCTGCACGGCTCTCCTCGCCCCCCTCCCAACTCCACCACAAGTCTTGTCAACTTCCACCAGCCCGAAAACACAGCTACAAATCCGAGGCAATGCATGCGGCCGCCTATGGCTGAGCACTGCCCTAACAGAGCAGTCCCAGTAGGAGGGAAGGTACCTGGGCTGCAGATCCTCATTCACATCCCGCGCTGGCTGCGCGGGGTCCGGCGCGGCGAGCGGCGGCAGGCGCAGAGCGGCCGCGGCAGGGAGGACGGCAGTGCTCGGTATAGTCCACGCAGGAACAACTGCAGGGGGGTTTCTACAGCCCGCCTTCTGAGGCCCCCTCCAAGCCAGACAGCGGCCGGGTAAACGGGGCTGGCATTGAAACTGGAGTGTTTTCGTCTACGTTTCGGTGGGCTAACACTTCAAAAGGCTTTCTCGACACACTCCCACTGTGCGCTGCCACAGGCGCTCCCCTCCAGCCCGCACCACTTGGTAGTGCCAGGGGATGCTGCTGGCCCGGCCCGGGCAGCGCGGCTGGGAGCCCCGCAGGACCGGTCTCCACCAGAAAAGCTGGTTGTGATGAAGGTTTAATCTTGATTTGACACTGCGTATCAGCCGTGTTCACGCCCTCAGATTTTTTGCAAGTTCAAGGCGTGATTTTTCTCTTCCAAATCCAAGTTTTGCCTTTCTAAGCCTCACCAAATTGAGCATCTCTTACAAAGAAGCATTTAGGTCAAGCCACAAAACCAAATGTCAATTTAAATGAGGAAGATGGAAAGTTATGGGCAAGCATAGTGATTCTGTAACAGCCAGTAAATGTAAAATCATACACGTATGCGTGGCTGGGATTACTTCTATGGAAGGCCAGAATCCATTCTCTGGTCTGCTCTCAGTGTTTATTAACAGGAGATTTCTGTTCCTTCCTGCTGCCCAGGTGATTTCCTTTTCTTCGTAGGTTGTTTGCTGTTTCTAAACAAAGGCTCTGGTAAACCCCCAATATTAGAAAGGCTGAGCTAAATCAACAAACACGCCAATTGTCAAGACAGGAACAGCTGACCAAAAGACTGAAGAATCAAAATATTGAATATTGCCCCCAAATGTTTAACATTAGCTGCATTCGGAAAGCAAACACATGTCCTTACTTGTTAGTAGCAGTTACAATGTTTCTACTCCAACCCAAGTGAAAACAGTGAATTGACAAAGGGGATGGGACCTGCAGATTTCAAACCCATTTCACACTAAACTGCATTTCCCCTGTCACAGCTCCGTCAGCATGGGTTGTAGTTTATTGCTATTAGACCAGTTCAGCAATATTTTAAGATCGTAAAACAACTGGTTTTCCTCTTAATTAATCTGCACTCGAGTCTGCAAATCCCATTAGCCTTTCCCGGTTACCGCACAGGAGGTAAAATTCAACACAGAAATTCATCAACAGTTGCCAAAGCCAATTACGGTAAACCTTTATTGTCTGCAAAAAAATTGTCTCCAGCCTGGTGCAGCAGAAGTTTTTGTGCATTCTACCCTAAACTGGGTACACTGAAAAGTTGCAAACGAGTTCCAAGACAAAGTACACAAAGGAGATCAAGCACTGACGCTGCTCCCACAAGCCTGAGGCATGGCCACCAGAGCTCCCCTGGGAAAACTCCCTCACGTACAAGAAGTTGTAGAGGCGTGAAGATGACTGCAGCATCAGCACAGATCAGTACATCAGTACAGACATACACGTTTGCCAGAAGCCTTTGTTTTTCAGAGCTCTAATAAGAACTTGCATAGTTCAACAGCAGGGGAAAAAAAGCCTGATCTTTGCCACTGGCCTCAAGCCTTCCTCATTGCTATGAAAGAGTTTTAAACTTTAAGAAATCAAAATTTATTCTTTTACATTTTAAAATAGCTCACCTTTTGTCCTGTGTATATAGACAGGCCTACTTCCCTAAAAAGAATCATAGCCTTTGTTATTTAGACCTAATTGGGACTGATTCTGACCCGATTCTCATTAATTTTCTGGATCCTATAGAAAAGCAAACGGCCCTTTCCATTCAATTAATACAAACATGTTGCATAATCCATACAGCTAGAAAATGAAAACCTACTTCAGTTTCTTACTTGATATTCAGAAAATGCCACTGAAGCTACTTTGATCCCTTTCATCAAAGAATACTTTATAAGGTTTACTTTCTTTGCATCTGAAATTGTTTTTCAGATCAATAGTAATGGTCTGATGATTGTTCTGCTTGCCCAGAGAAATCCTGAATGGTGCCAGGTCTCACCACTCTGGCTTTCCAACTCCAAAATCTGGAGGAGCTGTCTGACTGTCTCCCAGTGTCTGTGTGCATACCCTGACCTCACGCTACTTCTAAAACCTTCCTAGTTGTGTCTAAGTGTGTTTAGACTTCAGAGCCTATTTCATACTCCTAGCACTCATGCAGATAACTGAGCTATTCACACCCAGATTTTACAGGAGTGCTTTGCAGTTGTAGAAGCGCACGTACTGGCCTGCTGCTTTAATCCATTTCACCTTGCATAGTTTCCAAGCAATAACCTTATACTCTGAACTGAACCACAGGATAGTACAGTAATAAAACCGTCTGCAGTTATAAAGCATTTGAAGATGTTTCAGTGTCACCTAACAAGGAAATATTTAGTCAATCTACTACTATTACAGTAATGCTCAAACTGCCATCTGGAAGACCCAGATTCAGAAATCAGTCTCTGGATCCCAGGCTTAGCTCATGAAGGCCGAATACATTAGAAAGAAGATGCAATTAGTCTCCGGGGAAAGGCTTCTGCAGGCTGTCATTGGCTATGCAGCAAGCTGCACACTCACTCGTGTGGATAAAAATAACATATTGAAATGGCAGCTGCTCAGCAAAGGAAGGGGATTTGAGCAGGGATAAAAATACACCTTTAAAAGAGGAGGGGAAATGGTGAAATGCCCATCAAAAGCGTTAAAAGGTAATAGTGAATGTACCAAATCCATGACACTTAAAATTCACCTTTGAACCTCAAGCAGGAAACACTATTTCTCATAGCAAGAGAACCCAAGAACATCATTATTATTGCCCTAAACAAATCCCAGGCTAGCACAACCTAATCACCTCAGTCAAGAAGGACACACTGCAAATGGATTTTTGTCAAATTTTGGACAATTCCTACTTATAATTTTATTACAGGATTCAAAACCTGCTACTCTGAACGTACCATTTAAAGACAGGAATTATTTGCAAGACACAGTGGGTCCAAACTCTGACTGGTGTCTGTTACCAGGTCCATACTCTCTGTTTTGAAGGTGTATCTTAACACAATACCTCTTTCCCTTGATGTGGTGTTAGTGTTCCACACTAAACTCATGCTGAGTCAATCTTAAAGCCTTTCAAAGACTCACAAGATAGCAGTGAGACCTATTAGATCATCTAAATTATTTCCACGCCATTGTGAGATTGCTCTCTGCAGTACATTTTCTTAGTGTCTTGCCAGGCTATTTTTAAAAGTCTCAAACACAGAAGCTTTTCCTTTCTGAGAGTATCCAACTTGGAGTGTAAAAACTGATTATGCACTGATTAATGCATTTAAACTGTAAAACAACAAAAAAAACCTTCTTACAGATCTGCTTATTTAACTGCAGATGTCTGCAATGGGGAGCAAGATTTGAAGTGACAACCATAATCTGTCATATTTTAAGATTTCTAGATGCAAGATTTTTAAAGATTCCTTCCTATCAGTTTACATAAAGATGGAAAAGACAACAAAAGTGAAAACAGGAGACACACAATCTGTGTAGGACATTATCATGCACTAACTGATGCAGATGGGGAAGAAAAACCACAAAAGACTTGTGATCTTGATCCCTTCTTCAGGCTTGATTGGAAATATGTTTTGTACCAACAAGTCACATTTTTCCCCCCAGCTGCATCCATTGGTTTAACTAAAGGTGTTTCCTCTCCTTAACAATACCACCCTACTTAGAGGCCATCACTCTAGCATCATCACAACACAGTAGATGCTGATTTGAATAAAGATCCTTTCTGAAGTCTAATCCAGCAACCAAGTTACTGTGTGCTGTGTCAAATAAGCAGGAGTCAAATTCAGTATATTGCCTACTTCACTATAAGCAAACTTAATGTTTTTTGCTGAAGAAATCCTTGAAAAATGAGATTTCACAACAAAGAATTTCACCTTGGATCACTTAAATTTTTCACCTCCATTTTGAGGATTTTTTTCCTTTATATTTTTCCACCTATTAGCCATGAAAGAGAACAACCTATAAAGAGCTTAGGAAATAATCCCCAGAACAATACCTGACTGATGCTACTGTGCTTCAATCAGAATGATACAATGCACACAAACTTTAGACAAACCATAGATGACTCTGCAGAAGGAATCAGAATAGAATAGAATAGACCAGACCAGGTTGGAAGAGACCTTCAAGATCATTGTGTCCAACCCATCAACCAATCCAACCCACCTAAACAACTAAACCATGGCACCAAGCACCCCATCAAGTCTCCTCCTGAACACCTCCAATGATGGTAATTATCAAGCTCAAGCAGGACTACACTTTCCTGACAAAGCTACTCCACCATTCTTAAAACACAGTAAGCACTCAAAAAACAGATTCCTATGGCAAAGAATCTTTTCAAAGCATTTAAAATTCATACTACTGTACAGAACTACCCTTGTTTAGCTGCTAAATGAACCTGACACTGCTGAATTCAAATTTAAAGGGAAATTTCATTTCCTCTACAGTCTTGTCACCCTGGCTTGTCACCTTGCCAAATTTCAGCACTTAAACCTTTGGCTGTCTCTGCCTGAATAAAAGGTGTCAGAGCAAATCTCAGGTGCTGCAGCCAAGGAAGGGCACCTGATTCTCGGTTAGTGTACAATGCTGGGGGCATAGGATGTTTCCAGACAGCACATAAAACAAATGAAAGCTTTTACTATTTGTTATTAATAAAAGCCTGGCTCCCACTAACAAAGGGTGGAGGGTATTTTGTTTTGGTTTTGTGTTTTCAATTAATTTGGCATTACTTTTGTGTGCATCAAGCTCTCACTGTCATTTCAATAGGAAAGTGTATTTCTTGGTGTTAGTCATCACCCTGAACTGCTGCACAGTACTGTGGATGTGGAACACAAGCAACATTTCAGACCACAATGACTGCAATAACTGCAAGTTGTTGCCAGTTTATCAAAGGTTGGTCTTTTGAGCATGAATCACTATTAAAACAAGTCAGATTTCATTAACACCACAAGTCTTGATAACAAAAGAAATTTACTTTCAGGAACCACAAATGCAGGTTTGTTTGTTTTTTTAGTGGTCTCATGACTGGTACTAAAACTGAATGCTTAGATAATGGGTGTAAGACTTTGACTACTTATACAACCACCAAATGGTTCACTCATACAGAACAAGAAAGAAAGAGAAACCAGACTTTTGAATGGTATGCCATAAACAGTTTCTATTCAGGTTTAGAAAAAAAAAAGGAACAAAACCAAAACAAATGTAGACAATGCTTCAAATACTTTGTATGTTGGAGTATTGGCAAGGAAAAATTACCTTTGCCAAAAAAAAAAAAAACACATAAAAATCCTAATTTTCAGCAGGCTTAGCTCACTTTCCCCTTTCCCAATGGTACAAAGAATTCTGCAATTCAAGGCAGCAACAAAAAGAGAGGAAAGAACTAAAAGCATACTGTGATGAAATACTCAGTGTTCTTCTCAAAATGACACAGTTAAACCTCGTTCTCCCCCAAGACAGAAAGAACTACGACTTCAGCAGGGAAGCACTATGGAGTGAAGTTAGGTCTCCTAAAGTCGATCACTTTTACAGGCTGCACACACTGTATCCATTGAAAACACCACTGGCAACTTACACAAAAGATCAGCTTATGTTTGTGTTTCACATTGTTTTGTATAAAGACAAAACACTCAAGTGCTCATGAGTTACAACAGCTTCATCTAGAGACAGCTGAACAAAAAAGATGGCCTGCCCGAGCTGACCAACATGCAGTAGGTGCACAATGAAACTTTACTTTTCCAACCCAAAACTCAAGTTTCTTATTTTGAGTCAGGACATCTTCCCAATTATTTACTGAAGGAAACAGTCTCTTTCTAAATTTACCTTTCAGTGAATCGTTTTCAGCTCTCATTATGTCAATTAGGGAGTTCTCCAGTGAATGCATGTCAAAAGTCCTCGTGCGATCCTGCAAACAAATACAAAGCCAGTTTAAGCAACACACATATGAAACATAAAACTTCCAGTGTGCTCTACTTTACTACAGCAGAATTAAGCAAAAACATGCACAAAGTCAGTCTGATGTAGGAATAGTAAAAATCAGAACATTCTTAAATATTAATCTGATCTATATTTACCATAACCAATCATTGTCATTGTCCAGTTCTGAGCCCCTCAGTTTAAGAAGGACATCAAGACACTTGAACGTGTCCAGAGAAGGGCAATGAGGCTGGGGAGAGGCCTTGAGCACAGCCCTGTGAGGAGAGGCTGAGGGAGCTGGGATTGTTTAGCCTGGAGAAGAGGAGGCTCAGGGGAGACCTCTACAACTGCCTGAAGGGTGGTTGTAGCCAGGAAGGGGTTGGTCTCTTCTCCCAGGCAACCAGCACCAGAACAAGAGGACACAGTCTCAAGCTGCACCAGGGGAAGTTTAGGCTTGAGGTGAGGAGAAAGTTCTTCACCGAGAGAGTCATTTGTCATTGGAATGTGCTGCCCAGGGAGGAGGTGGAGTCACCATCCCTGGAGGTGTTCAAGAGGAGACTGGACGTAACACTTGGTGCCATGGTCTAGTCATGAGAGGTCTGTGGTGACAGGTTGGACTCTATAATCCTCGAGGTCTCTTCCAACCTTAGTGATACTGTGATTTAAGAACCCAATTCAACATTTCATAAGTAGGACACAGAGCTGTTGAAGTGAGCCCAGGGAACCTCTGCTATGAGATAGGCTGAGGGAGCTGGAGTTGTTCAATCTAGAGAAGACTCCAGGGGGACCTTAAAATTGCCTTCCAGTACCTGAAGGGATCCTACAGGAAGGCTGGAGAGAGATTTTTCATAAGGGCATCAAGAAGCAGGACAAGGTGGAATGGTTTTAAGCTGAGGGAGAGTAGGTTTAGACTGGATCTTAGGGAGAAGTTTTTCAGTATGAGGGTAGTGAGACTCTGGGACAGGTTGCCCAGGGAGGCTGTGGATGCCTCCTTCCTGGGGGTGTTCAAGGGCAGGTTAGATGAGGCCTTGAACAGCCAAGTCTAGCTGTAAGTGGTCCCTGCCCATGGTGGGGAAGTTAGAGTAGATGATCTCCTAGGCCTCTTCCAACTTAAGCCATTCTGTGATTCTATGATTTCAGTTTTATTCCTTGCTACACAGTTTCACTTTATTAAACAAAATTTCATGGTTAGGAAGTAAAGATCCTGTCCTGGGAGACAGAATTGCAAAGTAAAGTCATAAAATAAACCCTAATTTAAGAAAACCTGAATTCAACAACCACAGAGAATTTCCTTCACCTAAACCACCACCCCAGTAACTTAATCTAATCCTGCACAGTCAGTTCAAAGTCTGCATAATTATGAAGTCCTCTGCACAAGCAGTAGTGTTGCAAGTAGTCTGGTTTGCTAGGTGACAATTTAACTCTGACTTTTAATTCCCTGACTTCACAAGTTTGGTATTCCAAGCATTATAAGAATTGAAGGACTCAACAAATGGGAGGCAAGATGTCTCAGGTACCTCACCTTAATTATCTCAAGCCGTTTGAAGCATTACTTAGCAAATATTTCTCCTTCATATTAACCAAAGCCATCATTTAACACATGTATCATTCAGGCTTTACCAACTACAACAATTAATCTCACACTGTAACAATCTGATGCTACAGTAGCATAATACAAAGTATCCTGGCATTGCATTATTTTAATCAGCAAATTCAGAATAACTGAGATTATAGATAAACTTCCCCAAACTCTCCACCTATCCAAATGACCCATGTGTTTACACATTATTTGGACATGTTATACAATGATGTTGATCCACCTTGAATTCAATTTTCCCATGTCCAAGAAAAACCTCTAACATCAGTTGCAAATACTTCATTTCATTCACCTTCTAGAAGATTCACCTCTGAGCTGAGATCAAGTATGGAAAGCATCTGTTCAAACAAGCAAGCAAAACGTGAGCAATTCGAGAGACACGTTTACGCTAAACTGCTCCTCTCCAACTATTGTTGTTACAGCAGTGAATATATTTTTTTGTCCTTAACTCTAACTGTGAAGCTGAAATTTCTCCAAAGCACACAGATGCAGCTTTGATCATTTTTAAAACCAGTGGTGAAGTGGAAAACAATACTGCCCAGAGACTGTTGTGTATCAAGTCATAATGTCCTTTACTTCCCAGGGCTGAAGTGCTAAAGCAGTATTGATTGCAGTGTTCCAAGAAGCATTCTTTATATCAGTGATCCATCATCCTGGACTTTAAACACTTAATGCTATTTTAAGAGCAGGAATCCACTAGCTGCTAGAGTCCTGATCCATTTCCAAGTCCATTAGTTACATTCTGACTGCTGCAAAGAAATATTTTTCAACCACATTTTCTGATTTGTTTTCCTCTCTTCAGAACAAGTTCTTACTGACACAGAACAGGTGATTCCTAGTGGGACATGCAGCGTTTCAAGCACCATTAGAAAGAGCAGAATTTGTAACCACTTGCTTTATCAATCTAGCCCACTATCAAATTTGCTATAAAAACAACATTGCTGCTCTGCCTCTTCAGTATTTATTTCCTTGGTCATTTATATTACAAGGCAATTGAGGTACCTTGAAGAAACTGTTACAAGCATTTGAACTCTTAAATCTGGTGTTTACTTGTACTCCTTTCCTACTGGTTTCTTCCTTTCCTAGTACTATTTAGTTTATTGGTTTGGTTTATACATTATCAGATCATAACCATTTCAAACTCTAGTTGCACTAAAATATCATTGCAGGTTTGAGCAAAAGTCCTTGAGTCTGCATCCTGGACCCATCAGGATCCAACATCTGTGTAACTTGGGAATGGATGCTAGAAGACAAGTCCTCACAACATGACAGAAATAGCCTAAAATAGGTGGTTTCTAAAAACCTAACATCCCTCAGGAGCTACTCCTTCCATTTTGGCTTTCATAGTGTATTGTGTTTCTCTTGTGTGGAATGAACCTCAAACCCGACCATGATCAGCTATAAAAGTCTTATTTCACAAAGTGCAGAACCTCAGTAGTTCCAAGTCTTTGTTCAATTTGTGGTACTTAACATTTCAGTTGTCTGAAAGACACAAAGGAAGACAACTTGAGCCGAGTAATTTATTGTGCTGCGCATGCCCTGGAGTACACAAGGCTGAAGATAGCCTCTTGTCACAGACTCATATCTGTGTTATACTGGGTTGAGCTATAGTAACTGAGGGGTTTGCTGCAATGGTAGGTTTTTAATATTGAGCACTGAGAGTTTAAACATTTGAGGAAAGGACGCAGGGAGGCGGGCAGGGGGAAGAAGAAAGGCAGTTAACTCATCGGCTGAACTCATTAGGAACACCACATTCTCCTGAGGACTCTTTCTGTGGTGAGGAGTTTATGGTTTTCCCCTCTGAGTAAACCAGCTACCTGACAGTTTTGCAGTATGAGGTCCACAGGAGTGTAACAATAGAGCAAAGGTTTTGAAACATAACCCTGCACACCAATACAAAACATCAATTGGTCTTACTCCTCCCTGAAGCTAGAAGCATTCATATAAAAAGGAAGACTACCTAAAACATGAACCATATTTGTACTCATGCTCTCCAGTAGTTCCAGTAACTTGTCATAACAACAGGAAAGATTGCTAGAGCAGCCTCAAAATGCTGATTCCCTACCATCCCTTGCATATCTCTAATCATCATCAATTCACAGTGCTGAATTGCCTGAACTTCCACACCGTTAAGATCAGTCTTATTCCTGGGTTGTTTGAAACAGTTTGCTCCTCCATGTCTCTGCTTAGCAGTTAGAAGACAGCAAACCACATTAAACACAACACTGAGAGACACTATTACTGTTACATTGAATTTGTATATTCCTGCAATTAATGCAGCAGTCCACCTCTCTGGAAATGCAGAGAAATGCAAGAGCTTGGTATACATCCAGGCAATGAAAATGTCAGTCGTGTATGCCCTAAATAGAGACCAGCCAAAATGCTATGCCCAGATGGTTCAGAGGTTTGCCCAGTGCTTACTGTCACAGAGCTCCACTAAGTCACTTGCCCTGATCCTGAAAGAATCCCTCTACTGAAAAAAGTCACGGTTGGCAGTTGGTGAGAATTTTAACACCATTTAAAGGCCTTTCATGCTGAGACTGCCTTGAAAATGGGAGCACACATTTTGTCTGTCTTAACTTCAAAGACGGCAGCATGTTTTGTCAGAAACATGTATCTGAAATATATATATATAATATACCTAACAAAGACTGATGACAGCACGGTGGTAGTGCCCACACTGCTGAAGAAATGTGCAACTCTACATTTAATATTCCACAACACCAAAACAAAAGCTGTAACAGCCAAGATACTAATCATTAAGCGGTCACTAAAGATGAGCTATTCTCAGATGCATGTTAGTTATGAGTTATAAAGAACATAAACCACACCATACTTAGGAAAGGAAAAAAGAAAAGAGATGTTTTCTTCAAAAGACTTCATGCTGAGAGAATTAATAACAATCTGGTGATGCTGTTAATGGCCCAATTCACAGTTACAGCGTTTTCCATGGAGCTGGATTGCTTACTGTATACTTTAGTTATGAAGATAATATGTAGGGGTGATGACTACCCTGAAATAAAGCAGAGGATGTACACTTTGGTAACAAAAGAAGCTAACTACTTCCCCAGGTTAAACACAAGAAATTGGCTTTATATGAGTTTGTTTAGGACATCTACAACTTTGCTTTATCAGAAGGCTCAAAGAGCACACACATTTATCCTTGGGGAAACAGAACTGAGGCAGAAAGCTATCAGGCTGAACATAAGGCCAGAAAAAAAGCAACCCACCAAACAGAAAGAAATCAACCTTCAGTCTTAATATATCACTATTTTTGAAATGTCAGCCAAGATTTCAGAAGACATTCATTAAATATGATTTTGAACAAGCGGTATTGTTTTCACAATAATATATAAAAGGTGACAGCTAACAGATCTGGTTAAGAGCCATTGAGACTGTGAATATTCTACATCAGGAAATACAATGGTTTGGAACTACACAGCTGTTTCTACAGAAAAAAAAAAATTCTGATTCTCTTACTATCTAGAAATTATTAAGTATGTACAGTGTTCATAATCATCCTATCACATTGTTAAAGCAGAGATGGCAGAACTCGGGACTTCATGTCACAACTTTGTCAGCGGATTCACGCAGCATAAGCAAACCACTTCACCTCTGTGACTCCAGTGACTTCCCTACTAGCACCCTGACAGATGATTTTATATTCAGAAGACTTGCAAAAAAATGAATCACATGTAAATAGGAAATGGCTAAATTCTAATTCCTATTAAAAATTCATTTTTTAAGGTCCAAAGATATTTCACTCCAAAAAGAAAGTCACTTGATACAAAGCATGGATGGTGTATACTGGGATATCCTCATACAAAAAGAAAAGGGAATGTAACATGAATTTTTCCATGCACAGGAAGATCATACTTTGCACTTCAAAAATCTCACAACCAAATCCTCCTGCACAGCACAAAAATGTACACCTAACTTAATTATTCATTATACTCCATTTGCACCCGCAGCATTATCGTCACCTGAACAATTCAGGTTCCACAATGTCAAGAGTTTCTTCTAAGTGCTTTCCATGATGGGCCTCCCAAAGCTAAACCCACAAACTGTACAAAGAGTGAAGCCTGGCAGGTTATGACCACTTGTTGGTAGCTAAAGCCATGGCTGATCTTATAAAATATGACTTTTCTGAGGCTTCAATAATAATGCAATGTATGCCACTGCATTAAGTGCTTAATCACTGTCAACAAATGGCTATTTATGGAGCAGATGTAGTTGTAGAACTGGGGCTTATTGTAGGCATTAAAATCCTTGTCAAACGAGAATCCTCGTGGAAATGAGAAATCTCACAGTTACCATTTGCTACCCTGTTTATGTAGCATGGGAAGGCTGCAACTTTCTGAAACCTTCTACATATTCCCCACAATTCAAAAGCTTTGTGTCTCAAGCCAAGTGAAGTGTGTAGGCAGTGGTAATATAGCAAGTACAAAACAACCACCGAGTTCCACATTTTTCTCTTAATTGGGAAGCAAATTTGGACTTGATTATGCTTCTGGGTGAGTTTCTCCTCCTTCCTATCACTCTGCAAAAGCTGTATTCCAGCTCCTAGTCCAGCATCCAGTGAATTAAAGGCTTTGAATAAACAGGTTTTTCCTGAAAGGATGTTGCTGTGTGCTGTCCTGATCATCTTTTACAGCTTCACCAGGGAACAATAAGAAAAAGTTAAGTGACGCATAACTTCGGAGTTCTTTATTTTTTGGGGAGGGAGCACTTCTGGTTTAGTCAAAAACAGAAAACAAAAGTTCAGGTTTAAGTGTTTGGCATGACAGGCCTTCATAAAAATTTCCAGTAACGTGCCTGATTTTATTTTAGCCACGTTATTAAGGGTGAGTTTTTAATGCATCTTCTAGAAATTGTTTTCCACAACACCTTGTGCTCCCAATCTTTATGCTGAGCTGCAGAGCATGCCCTTTTCAAAGCAAAACGCTTAATAAGAGTACTCCTTTTAATCTTGGGAAAATACAAACATAATTCAAATAGCTTCTAACAAAAGCTCTCTTTAAAAAGAAACCCTGAGGTCAAAAACACACAGGAGGGCCAAAGCCGAAGTATTAACGTCAGTGGTAGAGTTTATAAAACAAGAACAGTGTTAACTTCCACAGTACTTAACTTGTGCATGTCACACCACATTAGAGTACTTCTAATTCCACAGATCAGTAGCTGTGGGGAACGGCATACAAAACACTAATTACCACACAGCTGATGTAGTTATAGCAACAGGGGTGAAGAGACATCTAAAAACCCGATTCCAAGTATTTATTCCACTTTAAAATATGGCAGCTTGACATTCCTTGGAATAATTGCTATTGCTAGAAGAAAAATTCAGTTCTCCCAAAACTTTCTGCAGAACAATTTGCCTCATTGTAAGGCCACCAGCCATGGTGATTTATGAAAAGGTTCCTCCAAAACAAAGAACACTGAAATGAGGAGGCATGGTAAAGAAATTTACTTGCAGAAATTCCTTCAGGAGGAAAGGTTGGCAAACCCTTTCAGGAGGTTATTTCTTAATGCCAGCTCCCTGTCAATGTGTTTAATGCACTTATTAAATCAACCCACTTCTCTGGGCAAACAAATCATGACGTATAGCTGGGAATTAAAACACTTTCTGTAATCATGCTTGTGTTTTCTCAAACATTCCATATCTGCCTGGGGAAGAGAACGTCTGTCTGGCACAAACCCTCAATAGATTTGGAAGGGGTGGTATACCTGGAAACTAGCCACTGTAGAAGAAAGGAAAAAACATTTTTTAACAAGTGGATATAATGAGCTGCTCTCATGCACAAAATTCTTTGAATTGGGCAGTTATTATCAAGCCTGGTTCCAGGAAGAAACACAGAACTATTTTTAAGCATTTTTACAGAAAGCTGGACACTGCTGGCTAACTGGGCACTGCTGGCTAACTGGGCACTGCTGGCTAACTGGCTTGTCCCCTCACAGACCTATTTTAACAACATCATCACGCATTTGAAGGCAAGATCTGGAAACCTGGAAATGCCTATCAAAGCAAGATTTATGTATTGCATAACAGGCAGGATGTTCCACTCTCACGAGGAAGTGCAAGTACACAGCAAAAGGAAAGCCAAAACAATCTCGAGGGCAGTGCTGCAGTAAAATGCAATTACTGAGCACCCAGTCTGTCAGGGCTGCTGGGAGAGAAGCAGAAGGAATTCTTGACAAAAATCAGCAACTTTGTAAAATGCAATAGTAGCAGTCAAAGCATTTTCACTTGCTAGTTCTGAGGGAAGGCTGTTGTATCAAAAAGACTCGGGTTTATTTTAATTCTCTTTCAATTCAGGGACAATTTCTTCATTTGGAGACCATTTCCTTTACAAAGGAATGCACAAAGAACAATGGCTTTTCTCTTCTCTAAAGAACTTTGAAGGAGGAAGCCTGCCCAGTGGCTAAAGCACAATATCAGAACTTAATTTCATTAACAGATCTGGCAGCAGTCTTCTCTGACCTTGCTTCCAGTTCCATCTGTGCAACAAGAAGTTCCTACAGACATGCTACTTCTGAAACGTTGTGAGTCAGAATCTCAAACAGAACAAAAAGCACAATGTTTTGCGTGCTGCTCTCAATACCAAGCATGTAATCGTCCAATTGCAAGATTATCAAACAGATCACCACAGTATTTTCCTTCTGTGCTCTTTGGAATGCCCACTTCCTCACAATCATCTAAGGGCCATGGGCAGAAATATTTGTATTGAGCAGCACTTCCCATTAGTGGCTTATGGGGACATTATGCAATGTTGTCCCCTCCAAAGAGGAAACAAGCGCTTGTGCTCGGTTACCCCTAAGATTTCCATCTCTGTGTTTCACCAGGCTTTGGAGTAGAGACAGCCTTGGAGAAAGAAAAAAAAAAAGAAAGTGATCCCCAAATATTTCCAATTGCTGGTTCACATCTTGCCTTCTAAAGAACCTAATTTTCACTGGATTGCAGAAACACTCGTTAATGATTTAAGCAGCAAAACATAAATATTACATGAAAGGGATAGCTGTATCAAATTACTCCATTATGTTGCTGCAGCAAAGACAACTTTCAATTATTTCATTAATAGGAATCCAAGAAGATTCCAGTAACAAAATAGCCTTGTCCAGTACAATTGCATCAAGGATACTTCCTACATAGCACAAGCACAAATATAGGATAAGCAAAACTCTTTCTGCTCTGCACCAGGCACACAGTCAGCATAACCAAGAAGAAAAAAGACAAAGGTCAAATTTTACATCCTTTCTTTCCAGCACTTCAAAAATCCAGCCTGCTTTCTACACACAAATAGCAAAGTGATCAAACAAGCTAAAGATTTTACACAAAACAGAGTTGTAAAAAGCTGTTGCCAAGATGGCTTCAAAATTAATCACCATCCTTCCAGGTCTGCAGTGCTGAAGTCCTGTTTTGCTGCCCTGCCCTTTTCTTCACAGAAGTGATAGTAACAAACTGGAAAGCACTCCAACGCTTCCCTTTTCTTGGCATGAAGCGGTGTCAGACTTGGTCTTGACATGTACAGCTTCATCCTAGTGTTTATGTAAACAGGTACAACATGCTACACAAAATTTATTTCTTTACTGTGCTCAAAATACATGTGCCTGATAGTTTACTTTTGGAACACGACCCAGAAGTCAAGGATGAATTTGCCCATTTCCTGAAATGCCCTTGATGTCAAACCAAGCACATTTCAATGGCTACATACGTATTTGAGCCTTACACACAGCAGCAAGGACGTACTTGATCTCATTCTGTCAATATGAACATCAGTTATGTGTCAGGATACAGAACAAATTAAACTGTGAGCCAAGCCTCTCTGCAGTGAAGCTGAAAAAAGACCGACTCCAGCTGTGTCCCTTCGTGTAATGGTTTTGGTGTATACATTTGGTATGCTGGACACAGGTTCATTATATTAATTACAAATCATGGCGTTAAAATCAATTATTACTGTGCATTCTGAATTCACAAGGGCTCTACCTGATACTGAACCAGCTAGCAGCTCTGCAGCAGCAAAAAAAAAAAGGTCTCTAATGGAAAGTTGTTGCCAGCAGCTGCTCTGCTGTCAGAAGGCTGCATAGGCAGGCCCTGCGAACCAAACAGAAACTGTTCACAAAGGAGAACTGAGCTGTTCTGTGTCTGAATCCACAATGCCATCATTAACCATATCATGCCATTATTAACCATATTTCTGTTTCTTTAAGGTGGTTTATGAAACATACTGCATGTCTTTTTTTCTACAGATCTTTGAAACGATTTTAAAGTAGGTCACCCCCCGTTCTTACAGCATGGCTAGTAGTGCAATCATGTTGCAATTTTTACTTTTGCCCTCTTTTGAAGGGCTTGAAAAACAATCCTTTGAAAGTAAAAGAGCTCTTGGGTGTTTGGATTCACCTTAAAGGAGTTTACAAAAGAGACACACATAAAAGTTGGATTTAACTAGTGGTCAGGTGAAGAGCACCCTCTGCTTTAATTCTCACTGCAAATTAGGTTCAACACTCTGAAGTTCCTTTCAAATTCCTAAGAAGTCAGCCTAGAAGAAGAGATTGAACTACCAGACAACCTGCTCCTGCCAGGATAAGGCCATATTAAAACACAGGAGACCACCAACTGACGCTCCTCCAGATCTATTTTTGGTGATGATTTAATGGCCTGTAACCAAAATTTGCTGCCATGACTGCAGAGAGCAAACTGCGCTGATGAGCACCATGTGAAAAAGAAAAAAACCCAAAGGTTCCAAACATGCTACAAAAACAATGCTGCACTACAAGCCCATATGATATCCTAAACCAAAATATGATCCCTTATTACTCTTTCTCAGATGTGGTACATGCTCACATACTTCAGAAGGCCTCAGGTCTTTCAAACTCCATCAGGCAGCACTTTTTTTCCTTACTCCTTTTAGTAGACAGGCTTGCCACTTGTGATTGAATTTGCTCATCAGCTGTTTCTGAATCTAAGTATTGAGCTGAAGAAAAATGACCAATGCAGCTGTCTGGTGGGCAACCAGTACCCACATAGCCACCATTAGGAAAAAACCACCACATGATTCACAGCTCAGAGCATAATACACACGATGACAATCCAAATTAGCCATGTATTTTAATTAGTTGCATGCACAGAAGCCATACAATCACGCTGTACTGCTCAAAGACCCAACCCTTCCCAGGGCATTTTAAAGCTCTGAGGTGTTATTTTAGTGATGGATATAACAGGCAGTGCTCACCTGAAAAGGAAAAATGTTGTCAGCTCTATTCAAACTGTCTTCCATCCACGATTTTGGAGCAAAGGCTGAGCTGGGTCGAGCATATTTCTGCAACTGGATATGGTTACTTGCAAAATTCTTCTTTAAGGGCGAGATGGAATTCAAGGGTGTGATCCCTCCGTTCAGTCCCCTGCGGTGGTCTCGACCTTGGGACCCACCCCACCCACCATATCCACCGCCACCAGGGCTCCATGAAGATGGTGTAGGCGATGGACTTTGGTAGCTGCTCCATGGAGAAGGTGGCTTGTTAAGATTATTAGCCAAATGAGGCAACTGATTAAAAGCAGCATTTCTATGTGTGAATGGAGGTGGATGAGGGCTTGCAGGTGACCTCCTCTGTTGTTGATGCTGATTGTGATGATGCTGAAAATGAGGGTGATGAGGGTGGTGTTGAGAGAGGGGTCCAATTTGGGGGGAAAAGCTACCACCAAAGCCAGGGCTGACGTGATGTGGAAAATTCTGAAACAGCAGAGCACCATTATTAGCTGAGGCAGTAGGGACCCCTCCCTGGTGAAAAAAACTTGCATCTTCGTTGATTATTGTAGAAGAAGAAGGAGCTATAGCTGCAGACCAGTTACTAAAACCAGTCAGAGAAGATGCAGTGGATGTCAAGGGCTGTGCTGAAGTACCTAGCCCCGAAGCCTCTTGATAATCAAATCCTGTTAACACCGGCGATTCTATTCTTATTTTCTCCTTGCCATTGCCGTTCTCTGAAGAATTATCACCCTGATTCTCTTCAGTTTTCGTTTTCTCAGGTTCAGAGAGCATGCCTGCTTCCTGACTTTGACCAGGGGAAAGCTGCTGTTTTTCTAGAGACTCTTGCTTTTCCTGTTGCTGAGTTTTAGATTTTTCTGACCCCAGAATCTCATCCTGAATATTATGGGCAGCTGGAGCAGGAAAGAGCCAAGCTGACCCAGCACTACTGCCATTGGCAGCTGTGTTATTATTTATAAAAGCAGCAGGGCTGGGGGTTGCATTCTGATGATGGTGTGGAGGCTGCAGATGTGGATGAAATCTGACTGGAAAAGCTGACTTATTTCCAGTGTTGTTTTGCACTAACACTCCAAACCCGTAATCCCCCATTTATTATAGTTAAGGTTTGAATCCTCCCTGTAAGAACAAGTTGATGTTTAGTGTTTAACTTGTCCTCTTCTGAGGCAGGATTGATAAGTATCCTGGTTTTAGCTAGATATTCCAGTTTCTCCCTCCACACTATTTCTTTCAGATTTGGATAAAGATGCCTGGGTTCTGTTTCTGCAAAAGATAGATCTCTTCAACTCGTTAAACGTGTCAATTCGCGTCCATTTCCTTCCTTTGGCCCAGGAGGAAGGGAAAAATAAATCTTTGGTTCACAAAATAAGAGGTTTCCTTTTTTTTTTTTTTTTTTCTTTCCCCTAAAGGAAATGCACAGCAATGAGAGAAAAAGCTTCTGGGGAAAATAAAGAGATTCTAACTATCCTGTTTTTTTCCTCCTCAGCAGCCTCGACTCGCCCATAAATGAGTTAAGAGGGAAGGAAAAAACATAAAATAGAATGACGTCTGGTCCCCCTGACCCCTTGGCAGCAAAAAATAGATTTAAATCTGGAATAATTTAATACATCTCTATAATCTAATATATATTTGTGTCCTGTTCAAAAAGAGTCTTTGCTGTGGGTAAGGGAAAAATTTAGCTCAGGAGCTCAGCATTCAGAAGGGTGAAAAGGGGCAGTGAGTTGCAGAAGAGGCTTTTTCCCTCCGTGCTGCTGGGTTTAGCCTATTATATTTAGTAATAGTGTACACTCTGTGTGTGTGTGTGTGTGTGCGTGTGTGTGGTTGTTTAAAGGGGTAAGATCTTATCTCAGGAAATTAGTATTCTCTGTGTGTTGGGTGGGGAGTGAGTTGTGCAGGAGAAGGGTGGATTCTTGATGCTGCTTCTTTTGGGCTGGGTTTCTGAGCTCGCCAGACTCGCTTCTTATTTATGATCCGATATTTGCGTGTCCTTCATACGAGTCCTGGCTGTCCAAAGAAGATTTTCATCTCAGAAATCAGCATTCAGCGTTCGGGAAATGGGAAGGGAGGGGACTGCGAGTTGTGCAGGAGACAGGGGAAGGAGGTTTTCTTGCTCTCACTGCTGCTGGGAGGGTGATTTCTGGTGCCGGGCTCGCCTCCTTCCACCGAGATCCGTGGGTTCCCTGCAGACGAGCGAGCCCCTGGCTGAAGGCCGGGTGGATATGCGTGTCTGTGTTTTTCCTCCTCAGGGACTCGGCATCCAGCGGGGCAGGGGCGGGCGGCGCGGGCAGGCTCGGCTCGCCAGGCCCCGGCTCTGAGGGGTGCCCCCCGCGGTGTCCCCCCTCCCTCGCAAGAGTCCTGGTGTCGGGGAAGGCAGGAGGGTTATTTTTTTTTTTACCTCAGGAGAGGAGCAGACTCCGGCATGGAGGGGAAGGTGCAGGCGGCGGGGGGCCGGGCTCCTCTCTCCCCCATGGAAGGTGTTTAACCGGTTCTCCCAAATCGCCCGGAGATTACGGGACACGGTCTCGGCCGCTGGGCGCAGGGCAGGGGGGGCCCGGCGGACTAACCGAGGCGCGGGGTCCGGTGGCGGCTCCTCGGAGCAGTCCTTCCCCTGCTTTGCGTCTTCTCGGCTCCAGGCAGGCTTCCTTCCCCCTCATGTAAACCGGCCGGGCACCGGGAGGGTCGCCGCGGGGTACGCTGCTGCCAGGAGGTGGAAGGAGGGAGGAGGCTACGCAGGCGAAAGCGAGGGGGGAGGGCTGCCGCGACACCGGCTCCGGGGAGTCGGGAGACGCTTCGGTAGCCGGCGAGCCTGGCCGCGACGTGTCCTCAGCGCGAAGCCTCCGCTGCCGCCTTGATTTGCTTTTTTTTCTCTTTTTTTCCTGCTTTCTTCCCCTCCCCCCACCCCCCCCAGCGGCCGCCGCTTCCTGCCTCGGTGCCGCAGCCGGTGCCTCCCTCCTCCCCACCCGGCCGCTGCCGAGCCCCGTCTCCTCAGGACCGAGCTGCCGCACGAAATGACAACCAGCTGGAGGAGGCAGCGCGGCACTTCCGGTTCGGCGTCGGGCGCGCCCCCTCCCCGCCCCCGGCCCCGGCTCCCCGGGCAGAGGCCCCTCCCCGTCCCGCCCGCCGGCTGCCGCTTTTCGCCGCCATGTTTGGTAGGGGCAGGGAACACCCCGGCTGGAGTGGCCACCTTTGTTTTGGGCACGTAGCCCGCAGCTTCGTAGGCATCTTAAGTACGGGCAAAAGGTCAGACGGATGGTGGCGGAGCGACCATCTTGGACTGAGGAGCGCCGTTCGTTTTGCTGACAGCCATCTTTGTGGAGGGCAGGTCGCCCTCGTCTGCGCGGAACTGTCTGGGAGTACTTAAAGCCGGTGTGCCTTGACAAACATTCCCTGCTGTAATTTCATGGCTAGTATCTAAATATCGAACCCTACCCGAAACGATGCCTGTTTGAAACACCTCTCGGCACCCAAGGGCTGAAGCTCCCTGTACGGGAAACATAGCCTCCCTAAATGCCCCAGGTCGGGGCCACCACATTCACACCGCCTTCTCCCTGGAACTGAAAATCATCAAAACAATGTAACAAAACGTTCTGAGGGCAGCTTATGTGGAGAGAATACCACAACACCCGAGCTGTATGATTTTCAGCGCTTAAAATATGGGAACCACAATACAATGGCAGAAGGTTGTGTTAAAAGTCTGTGAATAACTTGGGGAGTTCTCCGAGACTCTCATTCTGGAAGTCCCCAACTCACTTGGGTATTTTAAAGACTCTCCTAAACAGCTTGTTGGTTTAGAGAGGGAAAAAAAAAGGCAAAAAAAGTAATTAGTGAAAGATAGAAAGAGGCTCTGGCCAGCCTGATCTAGTGTGGAGTGTCCCTGCCCATGGCAGGGGGGTTGGGACTGGATGATCCTTGTGGTCCCTTCCAACCCTGACTGATACTATGATACTATGGAATAAATACTCAGCACTGTTGAAGCCACACCTTGAGTGCTGTGTTTGGTTTTGGGGTCATTCACTACAAGAAAGACATTGAGGGGCTGGAGCAGTTCCAGAGAAGGGCAACAAAGCTGGTGAAGGGTCTGGAGAACAAGTCTTATGAACTGGGGTGGTTTAGTCTGCAGAAAAGGAGCCTGAGGGGAGAGCTTCTCACTCCCTACAGCTACCTGAAAGCAGGATGGAACGAGGCTGGGGTCAGTCTCCCTAGTAACAAGCAATAGGACAGAAGGAAATGCATCAAGGGGAGGTTTAGGGTGGATATTAGAAAAAAACTCTTCACTGAAGGGGGGTATCAAATAGGCTTCTCAGGGAAGTGGTTGAATCCCCAACCCTGGAGGTGTTTAAAAGATTACGAGAGCTGGTGCTGAGGGATGTGGTTCAGCAGCAGACTTGGCAGTTAGATAATGGTTGGATTCGATGATCTTGAAGGTCTTTTCTAACCCACATGATTCTATGATTTTAAAGGGGTAGTAAATCAGAGCTGTTCAGGGACGGTTTCTGCTGCAAGGCTTACACTGTGCCAGCCAGGTCCTCCACATCCAGTGCAAGAGGGATTGCTACTTATCATATGGGTTAAAGAGGGATTTTTTTCCCATTTTCAGCCCTATTTGTCCTGAAAGGACAGGAGGTTTGAGCTGTGACAACCAGCAAGTCTCATATTTCAGGATGATGGATGAAGTCATTACAGCATTTTAAGCCCTATAAATAGAGGTGTTTATGGGGAGGGGGATGGCAGAGATGCGTTTGCACTGAAGCACTTCTCTCAGAGCTGGAGTGGTGATGGGAAGAGAGGACCTTTGTAACATTACTCTAATACCTTGAACTTTCTTGTGGCTTATGTAATGCTTCCTGGAGCACCATAGCTTCACCTCAGCCTGGTGTAAAACTGGCTTGAGTGTGTGGTACCTTAGGACAGGATTGCTCCAGGGAGAAATTCTGTCCCAGTAACCAATACAAAAGCCCTAGTTTCTAATATATTTTAGGGAATTTTGGCTTGAAAGTGAATGTATAGTACAGCAAGTAGTGCAACATACAATATTAATCCAGCATGTGCTCTACATAGCTTTTATTTGTTTAGTGAGTATCACTTCATCACACATAGCAAATCTGTATAAAAGCAGTGGGCTTGGTTGTATGCTGCCAGCCACACAAAGTGAAATTCCAGTTTTACTTCAACAGCACTTGCCAGATGGATAACACCATACATTGCACATCTCATTGGGTTTTCTTTTTGTATATGCAGTTACAGGCATAGCCATAGGTCCACAACTGATACCTGCTTTCAAGTTTATTCTAGCCAAGCAAGTTGATTATTCAAGGCCAAGCATCAAAAACATAGTCTTCTACAGTTCCATTTCATCAAACAGTTCACTTCTAGGATCTAGACGTAGATCTACACATTAAAATGTGCAAAGAAAACTATGTTTCAAAATTAAGTCGTAAAAAATAATGACATTACAATAGCTACTATTTGTAGATGCACCAGTAGAAAAATCAAGTGGAAAAGGAAACATTTCCTGAATAATTTTCCTTTAGTAGTGGTGTCCACAATTTCTTCTTCCAAGACTCTTTCCAGCCCACTCAGTCACCTGACTCTAAGTTTGGGTGGTACAGATACTTCTACCAAATCTAGTATTTCTCAATAACTATATTAAATAAACTTTCTTTTTTCTTCACAGCTGTATATACCTTGTTTCCTTGTGTGAAAATGGACTTATTAACATATAGTGAGAGGCCTTGAGCACAAGCCCTATGAGGAGAGGCTGAGGGAGCTGGGATTGTTTAGCCTGGGGAAGAGGAGGCTCAGGGGAGACTTTATTGCTCTCTACAACTACCTGAAGGGAGGTTGTAGCCAGGTGGGGGTTGGTCTCTTCTCCCAGGCAATCAGCACCAGAACAAGAGGACACAGTCTCAAACTGCGCCACAGGAAGTTTAGGCTTGAGGTGAGGAGAAAGTTCTTCACAGAAAGAGTTGTTGGCCATTGGAATGTGCTGCCCAGGGAGGTGGTGGAGTCACTGTCCCTGGAGGTGTTCAAAAAGAGATTGGATGTGGCACTTGAAGCCATGGTTTAGTAGTCATGAGGTGCTGGGTAATAGGTTGGACTTGATCGTCTTTGAGGTCTTTTCCAACCTTATTGATTCTATGATTCAGTGATTCTATGGTGAAAACACCATTTGTGATCATGTGATTACTGGGTTACAACTTCCCCTTTTGTTTATTGTTTGCAACCTGTGTGAGGCCGTCTGATACTAAGTACTATTTTCACCTGTATTTTTCTAGTCATACTGTTACTATTATCATCATCAGATTCAGGGTTAACAAGAACTTCTGTCAAGAAGCTATGATCCTGGCTGCAGCATTAGATTGCTATTACATGAATAGTTTGGGAAAGACTGAGTAGATGGCCTTAATTTAATTTCAGGCACACCCTTGCAATGCATTAGGGTAGATGCAGATCAACTAGAGTGACATGATCAGAGCTCCCAAAACCTGACTTTAATCACTTTGCTTGACAAACACAGTTTACTGAAATCATGGGAGGTTTCTTAGTGGCTGACATTTTGATGGGATCAGCTGCCCAGCAGGATTTGTGTCATTTTATTCAGTCTCTTTGAGGAAAAAAAATGCCTGAGTAATATACAGGGATGGTAGTCACTGCATCAGTTGCAAAGAAAAATAAATCACTGAAGAAAGTTAATAGTGTCTATAAATAAGTGCATTTAACAACCTGTGAGGAAGCTGCCATTTTTATGGCTGGATAACATAAAGGAAGCATCAAATAATGCATCTGAGCTTTATTTGGAATGCTTGAAAGCCAGTAGGATTATTATTATTGTTGTTGTTATTATTATTATTAATATTATTATTATCCACATATTTTTTTGCAGAAACTAATCAAATCTACTACCTTTTAAATGTAACTGCTTTTAATAGCAATAGAATGTCATTTGCCACTTTCTTTTACAAAAGAGACTCTTCCTTTCCCAGCTGTTTAGCACTGCAAACCCAAGCTAGTTTCCATGGAGTGATTAAGATGTTGCTTTTCATTATGACACACTAAAGCAGTGGCAAGCATTCCTGAAGCCTTTCTTATTGCACCCATTCAACAGATCACTAATGGTACAAGGAGGGTTTTTTTTAAATCACTCAAGCCATAAGCTAAAGTCTCTGTACAGAGTAATTAACCCTTTGTCATGTAGCAAAGTGACACAATGATGCTTCCTGTAGCTTATGCCATGACCCTGACTTTTGGACCAATCTTGAAACAAAGATCCAAACAATAATGAAAAAAAAGAATCAAACCCTTGGGTAACGAAATAATGTGAATCTAATTAATTTAGAAATGGAATCCTAATTTTTTCTTTCACCTCAACAATAAATATCTAAGAGTGTTTTCAATGGGAAGAAAAGGGGAGAGTTTGGTCAGTGGCAGTTGCTCCCATACAGCGATGTGAGATTCAGTGCCCCACATTTGCTGCCACATCTGCTGACCTGGTACCTGCAGCTCAGTCGTGATGTATCTAACATATTTCAGCTGAGAGGGGTTTCAGATTGAATGACACTTGAAGTACTTTTAGTCATTATGGTACCTTCCACTAATCACTATCAGCATCTAAGGGATTAATTTCTGGAAGCAATTTAACTCTTCTGCCTACCTTAGAGCAGAGGATTCCCTGGCCACTCCAGCTGACATCATTAGGCAGCTTTAGCTGATGACTGCCAATGGCACCGTGCACTAAGCAGGCTCCTTCCAGAATCAATCTCCTGGATCACAAACCCCTTGACAACCTCTTCACCATGAGACTAAATCACAAGTGGGAACATATTGCTCTCCTCTGAGGATTAGAATTCTTAGCCTGCATTTATTCTGACAGTCTCACCATAACACATCACCCAATAAGTGCTTGGCAGTGACTCAGGTCACAGGACAAATTGAGGATGGCTGAACTGGTGTAGAAAAATCAGTTTGCTCAGTTTTACTCAATCAGAAATAGTCTTGAGATCTGTGTTTTGCTTGTGTTTGGTGCAGCACTCATTCAGCCTTACCCAGTGCGACACAGCATAGTGGAAAGCCTTCAGGGCGGAACAAAACAATATTGTCAGATGTGTGAACTGCATAGCCTTGGTAAGGTCATATGACCCACAAGATGTGGAATCATTAATGATACTTTAGTAGAACTGGTTCACAGATAAACTAATGTTGAAAAGAAAATGGAATCTCTAAGAAGCAGCCTCTCCAGCTCTGACACACTCCTTGTCCTGGGAGACTCCACAGAGCAGATGTGTGGTTTGTGATACACCCTGAGTGTTATCAAATCAAGGTCCTATTGAGCTAAGAAGTGAAATGACTTAGAAAGCTTAGAAGGAACTCCTTATGGAAAATGCCTTGCCAGCAACACTCTTTTTTTAAAATCAAAGGACTGTCAGCTCCCATGCATCTGCTGATTGCAGCTGTCACAGTGTCATCTGGAAAGGAAGGTGAACCCTCAGTGACTCAACACACAACCTTCAAACAGTAACACTGCACACGCTGCTGATTACAGAAAGATCAGAGCGATGCACCTATCTCACACTGTTGGTGGGGAAACTGAGGATTCAACTCTCACTGCTGTACATTTAAAGTCATCTTCTGCCTTAAAAAAAGAGAGAAAAAAAAGGCAGCAGAAAGAGGATAAGACTATTTTTAGGAAAAGTATTATCAACTGTATCTTATGCATCAAAAACTGCAACAAGGCCTGATTTCTCTTGAATGTCAAGAGCTCTCTTGGGATTTCCAGACCTCCAGGTTTATATTGGAATGAAGCTGGAGGTGGGGAGATTCAGGCTGGATGTGAGGAGGAAGTTCTTCACCATGAGAGTGGTGAAGCCCTAGAATGGGTTGTCCAGGGAGGTGGTTGAAGCCCCGTCCCTGGAGGTGTTTAAGACCAGGCTGGATGAGGCTCTGGCCAGCCTGGACTAGTGTGGGGTGTCCCTGCCCATGGCAGGGGGGTTGGAACTAGATGATCCTTGTGGTCCCTTCCAACCCTGACTGATATTATGATATTATGATACTATGATATTGATAAATGGCTGTTGTATCTTGGCCATACAACAGTCTGCAGCATATTAACACAATTTAGTAAATCAAATGAAAAGTGAATATTGACACTATACTTGCAGCACAGGGACTTCAGGAGAGGTGCATTGGGCTATACTACAATTCAAAGGGATTATGTATGGGATTATTAGTCATTCAGGTGTTCCTCCACATTACTTTAGGTCCAATATATCACAGCAGACACAGGGCTTGCTCGTGTTCAATGGTAATAAAGGCAACCAACAGGCTTGAAAAGCTGCATCAACATTTTATCCTGAACAGTTGCTCCAGGAAGGCTGAGCTACAAACTTTAGGCAAGCTGTCAGTAGGTAATATTAGCCTACATGTAGAGATATTTTTTTTAGTATTATTATTATTATTATTATTATTTCAGAGCAATTTTCAAAGACTGCAGAAAATATTCTCTAGGCTGCAGAGAAAATCCAACAGTTCCTTTTTGTGCTGATGCAGCTGCAAGTGCTGTTTGTTAGATCCTATCTCCGCTTGGTCATTGCAGTATCAAAGTATGAGTTTATAACACCGAAAAGCATTTAACTCTTGTGTAAAGCACATTACACATGCTAATGGCTTCATTTGGCTAAGCTGGCTTTGTCATTTTTTTCTGCAGCTGGATGAAGGTACAATGTAGTGAGATACACTGATATGTTAAGCAACCCCTTAATGGAATCCATTGCCTTGGAGTCTTAAGTCTTTATGAAAAAATCCTTATCACTGCCCAGAGAACTATTTTGTGTGCTGTAATTATGTAATATTAATGAACAATACCACATGCAACTGTATTCTCCAGCCCAATTCTATGTATGGAATGTACTTTAGGATGACCTGGCAGTGCAAAAATGCCTCCAGCTTCCACGGCTCGTGTGAAAATACAATAAATATATAAATAATTTAGAAAAGGAAATAGGTAGCGTTGGGCAGGCAGTGGTCTTCATACTTCAAAATCTGGTGGTGTGGCCTTTGGAAATGTGTTTTCCTTTTTTTTTTTGTTCATTTAAGGATAATGCTTCCTCAGGCAGGACCAAAAAAAACCAAAATTGCGCACAGGTAGGGAGCGTTAAAATGCAAATTTGAAAGCTAACTTTATCATTTTATCTTTTAAATGGTAGGAGGAGAAAAAGCACACGAGGGGCAGGTCTGCCCACTGCAGGCTTTAGCAGAGAGCCTCGTGTACCCCTGTGCTAAAATGGGATATCTGAAGCTGAATGGTCCTAAATTTCATAGAATCATAGAATCAATAAGGTTGGAAAAGACCTCAGAGATCATCAAGTCCAACCTGTCAGCCAACACTTCCTGACTAACTAAACCATGGCTTCAAGTGCCACATCCAATCCCTTCTTGAACACCTCCAGGGATAGTGTCCCAGCAGCAACATCCCTAAGTACCTGTTTCTTGTTGTCCACTATATGAAACTTGAGGGCTTTGGAAGAAGCAAGCAAAACAAAGCATCCACCACAGCAAACAACATGGCTGGAGATCTCTTACAACCATCAGCATCCTCCTAAGGTGTGGAGAGCAGCTTCTCCACCACTCAGTTCTTGGCTTTTGCATCTTACTGCTGATGTGGCAGTGGCTCACACGAGCTCCTACACAGCTCAGCATCAGGACAGTGCTGAGCAAGCAGATCCTGATGCCCCCGCATTTACCACATTACCAGTGCAAGTTAGGCCAGTCTGCAGCCCCTGAGGACTCACTTGATCACTCATTTAATCACAACTGCATCACAGCGTTGCATCAGTGAGGGAAACAAGAGGGAGATACCTCTCTGGTGGTGGTCTGTATGCTATGGGTTGCCCCCAAAGCCTTTGAAGACAGGCTGGTCTGCCATGAATGCAGTTAGACTGTAAGCACAGCCTCAGGAACAGCCAGCGTGCCCATTTGGGAGGCTGAGCCTGAGCACAGTGGGTGAGCCAGGCTGGGGAGTGCCCAGACAGCCTATCAATGGGCACCCACCTATTGTCCAAGAGACATCTGCAAGGCAGTAGTCATTCAGTGCAGTTAATGGGAAAGAAGATGTTTATGCTATGGAGACTTAGCTTCTTAACCTCTTGAGGTTTGGAGGTGTTTTGGTCTTTTCCCCCACTTCTGAAATAAAATAGCTGGTTATTTAATTTCTATTAATAAAGGAAGAATGCATCAGAGCTGTTGCAAGGGCCAATTAGTCAGGGCTTACAAAGTGCATTGGTGCTAAGTATAATTTTTACTGTAACTCAGTGACACCTTCATTTCTCAAAATAAGATTTCATAGCCTATTCATTTACAAAGTGGGCTAGTGCCTTTGGGTATTTGGGAAGGGCAAAGAGACAAATTGAAAAGCACCAAATCATTTAATTTCCAAGTGCATTAAGCACACACCTTCCAATTTTCTGACTAAAATGTTCATTGGCTTTTTCCAAAGAGGTTTGTATTCAGGGCACAGAAATAGTTTGTGGAATTTAGATTCCTGAAATACTTAACAGTGCTATTCAGGGGGAAAAAAAACACTGGCTTCTTGTCCTAAAAAACCCCAGATTCACGTGCAAAATGTTAATGAATCCAAGGATAAAAATTGCATCAAACCCCTCAATTATTAACTAGGCAAACATTTTTCAGGAAAAGTGTGGAATATAGTACAAAAAGCAAAGAGAACAATATTAAGAGTCCAGTTCAGAGGGACCAAGGTGAGGTTGCTCTTTTTTTCCACCCAGCAATCACAGTACTGCTGACTGCAGCATCTCAGGACCAAGCCCCTCAGGGGTCCCAGAGTGTGATGCTGTCTCTAGCACAGCACCTGTGCTGCTTGGCCCATTTTGGAGCATTGCTTGCTGGAATCTAGAGTCTCCAGGCTGCATCTCCATTATTAAAAAGGAGAGCAGTGGTAATCTGCTCTGTTTTAGGCAAATTAAGTGTGGCTCTTTGGCTCCTGGCACATTCCCAACACAGCTCTGCGATGAGCATAATTCCACAAAATCCATAAAATTCAGAGCCTAAGACTGCTACTGTTCCCCCTTCTCCTTTCCTTGGAGACAATGTGAAGTCCTCTGCTGGGGTACTTCACCGGGGAGAGACATACTCTGTATGTGCCTAATGAATATTGGTTTTCTAGGTGCCAAAGGGACAAGTGAAGAAGAGGTTTCGGCCTTACCTTTGAGTTCTCTACCTTATGGGTTTCATGTCATATTTCCACTGGCATGGGAGGTGGGGGGATGCTGCATATTCAGTGTTCCCCTCCTTCTGCCTTGCAGGGGAAAGAGGGTGTGTTTCCACTGACAGAGTAAAATGAACTCATGCTTTCCAATTTTTCCCCATGTTAGGAAATAGGTCCTGTCTCATTACTGGTGACAGCACATATTGGTAGGTCATAGAGCAAAGGGAGAGCCTTGCGTAGAACAGCTGGGGCCCAGAGCCAGAAATCTCATTAAAGTAAGCTGCTGCTATTTCCAGCCTGTAATAGAGCTTTGGAGCTTGATTATATTCAGTGAAAGCAGGTCATTACAAACACAGTGCTTTTTGCATATTATCTAAATTGAAATAATAATATGTTCTCTCCTTTCATGTGCTGTATTGATAAATCCCAACTTATGAATGAAACATGTTGATTAGTTAGTTAAAAATAATTAGTTCCATATTATGCCTGCAAGTTTAAGGCTTGATTAGTGCAAACAAATAACTTTTCTTGATAATAAGTCATTTACAGATTATTCTCTTAAATGGAGCTCACAGGCATAAAAATAATCTGCAGCAATAAATTGTGCTATTTGTTCTCTCTTTTCTCTTTGACTTGAAACATAATGCTACTTTTAGGGCTTGAGAGACAGAATATCTAAATGCAGATTCTGATCTCAACAGCAATTGCCACAGTGCAGCTCTGGCGTTATTTGATTGAGGTGGCAGTGCACCAGATAAGAACGTGACCCACAAGTGTGCTTTGATTCAGTATTGCTGGCCATGTAGTTCTAACAGAACAACACTTACTGCTCACAGTGACTGAGAATATTGCTCTGTTTAGCTTCTCATTATTTAACTTGCATTTAAATACTCCGAGCTAATGAGTGGTTGGTGTTGGTTTAAGGTTTTCCTTAATAATGGTAGCACTAGGTAATCTTTTTAGTTCTTTTGAAGGAGAAAAAATACCCCAAACCTGCATGAACCTTCATTTCTAGTCAGCAGTTCAGTGAAGCCAGTATGATTCAACAATGTCCATAAAGCTTAAGCACTCTTCTGAATATTAACATTTTCCTGAACCAGGGCTTAGGGCAGTCAGAAGGACAAAGTCTTTTTCTTAGCTCCTCAGGGTTCTTCTCACTCTGGCAAAGGATGGGCCCATAACTGTGTGCAGGAAACATGCAGTAAGAAAGGCTATGCATCGATGGGATTACAGCACATATACTATAACAAAATTAGATAACACCTTGGTAAAAAGCCTCAACTCTGTTGATAGTACTGTCTCTGCTGTTGCTCCCACCTGCTGCTGGTGGAAAGTTATGGCTCTCAATTATCACTGTGAAAATACAGCCCTATTTTGGGAGTGCTTCAAACTTCTAGCAGTCATCTACGGTGTGGGAGTTTGGGTTGTTAGAGAACATCAACCTTCATATTTAGGTGCTGGAGTATGACAGTTGTGGATGTGGCAAATAATACGCTTTTGTCAAGCATCTTTATAAAACACATTCCTTCCTGGTTGGCAGGAAAACTTGCAAAGCCCAGGAAGAGAACCAGCCCCGTGCTCCATTTGTCCTCTTTGTGGAATGCCAGCAAGGGATCTGACTCAATAAATAGCAGTGTTTGTCGTGTGGACACTTGTCCACCAGTGCTTTAGACCATCAGTTTACATGAGCACCAAATAGCCAGTAGCTAGAAACAGCCACATTTCTACTGTTATGTGAAAGACCTGAAGTAACTTACTGGTTAAAAACTCTTCAAGCCTTCCCGTTCCTCTCAGAGGGCACTTACTGAGAAATGGTAATGGGTTACAATCTCAGAGTGCTTTTAAAGCACTCAATGTCAGAAAAAAAATGGCATTAACCCACTCCCCTGCCCATATTCTGGACCTGATTCTCAATGCTAATTAGGAGTGATTTCACTGAAGGGAAGGGAGTTATGCAAGACTTGTGCAAAAAAGTAGAATCAGATCCATGTATCATATATTTAAAGTTCCTGGCAAAACATGCTCTGTTTACTTGAGGAAATTAAAACATTTCAGAGTCTGGGTGATTTAAGGGCGATGTTCTTACTTCCTAGAAATTACAACAGTACATCAGGTAATCAATAAATGTATAAAACTGTCTAAAATGCAAGCATTGCAGAGGTCAGGAATGGGAAAAAATGCAGCTGAAATCACTTTAGACGATACAGTGGCAAAGTAGCATTATTGTCACCAACAGCACCTCAAAGCCTTTACCAAAGGCAAGAACCTGATTTAATGTATGGCAAACAACAGTGTTTTCAAAAAGCAAATTTCCACCACTTCCATGGTGAATAAAATTAAACACAAAATTAAGACTGTTCAGTTCAGCACTTTGGCTCCAACCTCCCTTAAGCTTCCAGAAATGCGGGGAAACAAGCTCTTGGGTTGGGCCCATCTGTCCCGGCAGCACAGCGCTGCATTGGTGCCATGTTATCGGTGTGTTTTTCACTCTGGATCACAAGCAGCACGCAGCATGGGGTGTACATCTCCTTGATGATTTGTAATAGAATTTCCTCAGTTACACACAAAGCCTCTCCAGTGTCTTCCACAAGACGAGGCCCCATTAAGACTAATGAAAATGCTGATGCTGCACAATGGAGGCTGCAGATCCTCCAGGAGAGCTGTGGGAAAGAAATGGGCTCTTAAACAGGTAGGGAGTCACTCAGCTTCTACCCTCAAATCTGAAAGAGCTGCTTGATGAGGCTTGATGAGACTCAGAGGTTAAGCAGGAAATTCAAGAAGGAAATATCCAGGACTTTGAAAGCATAAATAAGCTGCACATAGTTTTCTGCCTTGTAATAATAACTCACAGATCACTGCATCAGCTCCTGGGCTTCTACAGTAGTATAAAGAAGCTGCTAGAACGAGGAACAAACACTCCTCTATGCTGCTCCTTCCCCCTGTGTTACAATAAGCCAAGGCTTGTGATGTTTGGCCAAAGAATAGGGAAACCTAGGAGTAACTTTGGACAATACATGCTGGTGATGATGAGTCACTGGCTAGTGTTAAAGACAGAGCCACAGTCAGATGTGGTGCATATATAACAGGGACTTTGTCTGCCGTCAGAGGAGATGCCATTTGCTTTATGCCTGATCTGAATTTTGCATCACATATGCTCCTAATGGTGTAAAGAGACATCTTTTTTTTTCCCCTGAATGTACAATGAGGGGAACAGCCCCCTGCAGTGTCAGCCTCAGTTTGGAATGGGTTGGCTTTTTTGGCTTGTCACATCTTTCTCGTCTCTAAATCTCTGCCTTTGTATTGTAATATGGCGTGCTGTAAATATCTGTAATGGAAGGGATTACATCAGCTAACTCAGTGTTGCCAATCTCAATATTAAACTCTGCAGCAGTAAAGAGCCCTGCCCAAGTATTCAGCTTCATTTATATTAGAATACAAAGTACAGAATAAACCCACATAGTTTCTGGCAACTGATACCACCTGCCAGATAAGAATGGCACAGGGGAAAGCAATGCCAGAGCATTGAAGTTCCCTCTCAGACTTAAGAGCTGTGGAGTACTTGATACATGCTTTTCCTGAATCTGCTGGAAGTTAGCAATTTTAATTCCCTCTCCCCCTTTTTAATAGTAATTCCCCATCCCAAATACACAAGCAAAAGCAAAAAGTAGTTTCCTATTTCTATGCCTACTGACTCTGCTAAGGGCATGCTGGCTGCAATAAGGGGGAAAGAGATCTAGTAGTATTTTAACATATCTTCACCTTGTTTCAGATACACAAAAGACAAGAGCTAAAATTATGTCTATATGTCTAACATTTTCTTGTGGTTTCTCTGTGCTCAGTCAGCTGCACATTGACTGTACTGTTCTCACTGCAGTTTCAAGGCTTGCTTGAAGATGGTCGGGGCCAAGTAAAATCCCATTCCTATGAGACAAGTCAATATTAGGTTCCAGTGAACTTGACCAGAACTATTGTCTCTGGGTTGGATTGCTCATCAAAACTTCCTCCTTTTCAACCCTCCCCGTGAATATTCTTGGAACAAGACTGTTCCAGGATTTATGTAGCAAGTGTGAAATAATTAGGCTCAGTGGAACACAAGTTCTAAAGCGTGGGAGGCATGATTCAGCACTTCATCTTTCCAACCTTCATGATTTGTTGTTTGTTTATTTATTTATTTATTTTCAGATTTTCCAAGGGAAAAAACTGGACTGACTTCTTTGTATGGGCCTCAAAGATTCCATAACTAGAGAGAGCGTAAGTCTTACTTAGTCATTCTGCCCCTGTACTCAGCACTGCTTAGGCCACACCTTGAGTACAGTGTCCAGTTGTGGGCCCCTCAGTTTAGGAAAGATGTTGAGTTGCTGGAAGGTGTCCAGAGAAGGGCAACAAAGCTGGGGAGGGGTTTGGAGCACAGCCCTGCAAGGAGAGGCTGAGGGAGCTGGGGTTGCTTAGCCTGGAGAAGAAGAGGCTCAGAGGAGACCTTCTTGCTGTCTACAACTACCTGAAGGGAGGTTGTAGCCAGGTGGGGGTTGGCCTCTTCTCCCAGGCAGCCAGCACCAGAACAAGAGGACACAGTCTCAAGCTGCACCAGGGGATGTTTAGGCTGGATGTTAGGAAGAAGGTCTTCCCAGAAAGAGAGATTGGCCATTGGAATGTGCTGCCTGGGGAGGTGGTGGAGTCACCATCACTGGAGGTGTTTAGGAAGAGACTGGATGGGGTGCTTGGTGCCATGGGTTAGTTGATTATATGGTGTTGGATGATAGGTTGGACTTGATTATGTCAAAGGTCTCTTCCAACCTGGTTTGTTCTATTCTATTCTATTCTATTCTATTCTATTCTATTCTATTCTATTCTATTCTATTCTATTCTATTCTATTCTATTCTATTCCATTCCATTCCATTCCATTCCATTCCATTCCATTCCACTCTATCCTATCCTATCCTATCCTATCCTATCCTATCCTATCCTATCCTATCCTATCCCATCCCATCCTATCCTATCCTATCCTATCCTATCCTATCCTATCCTATCCTATCCTATCCTATCCTATCCTATCCTATCCTATTCTGTTCTAGATACAGAAACTGGCAAGAACTCCTTTACCCACCATGCTGTTTTCTGACTGCTGCTAGCCCCACAGGGACGGCTTCACTCTGTTAGTATTTACCGCGTATAAATTGCAAACAGCGTGTTGAGCTGTTCTAAGGCAAGAAAGCGACGAAACCACAGACAAGGCGAATGCTCAAAACTTGGATTGTCTGTTGTAGGAGTGTGGCACAGGATCCTTGGGTCCTGTGCCTTTATTTCAGTGAAGGAGCTGGTCTGTTGTTTCTATTTTAAATTGGTTGCCATGGTGGTATCATCTGGGCTTTCGCACTGATGAAAATTATTTGCATCTGTGACGCAGCAGTGCTGGCAACCTGGTGTTTGCATCTACCTCTGACACAGGAGTGCTTGTGGAAATGGAGCCTGACTGTTTGCCTTTGCAGGGTAAACAGGTTCCTTAAACACACACGTACCTCTTGTTGTCAGGTGGTGTTCCAGTGAGAGGTAGTTGGTTTGACAGCTTCTGAGGCCACGGAGGCCTCAGACAAACTGGAAGTGGTGAAGTGACACTCCATGACCAGGCTGACCCTTCCCCAGGCATGACACTGGTGCACAGTTTTGAGTTTGCAGCACTGCCTGGAATTTCTGGGAAGTATGGGGTCTCACAGTTTCCAAATGTTGGGTAGCCCTGTCTGACATTCAGATCTGCTGATACAAGAGCCTCTCTCTGCCATTTTCTAATGAGTCTCAGTCATTAGCCTCCTTGCTTCACAAGCAGCTAGTGATCCTATTAGCTAGGTGAATTGCAGCCACTACCGTCAGAAGTATCTCTGAACAGTAAACCAGGTTTTAAAAGGGACTCTCCTCATACATTTATTTTATATGGCAGTTCAACTTCTGCTCCAAACTTGCTATGAGTTCGGGTTTAAGAGTGCCAGAATCACATGAGAGTTCCTCCAAAGCTTGACCCTGTTTCCCACTTGCTGCTGATTCTATAATGCACAGTCCCAGGCCTCAGAGGGATGTTTAGGCTTAAAGCTTTCTCTCTAATTAAAACAGATATATTGGAATATTAAACCTCATACCTGGAACAGATAGGGTTAATGCTTCTCCCTGCATAAGCTGTCAGTGCTATACTTTGAACAAAACAGCAGCAGCAATACTAGCTGGAGTAGTGCTTGTTGAATTGAATTAGATCTGGAGCATTAGTATCAGCCCCTTCTCTTCAGCTTTATTGGGAAATCTTCCTTTCCAGCATATGTGATAAGTGGGGGAGGAGGAACTCAAGAGCAGCTCTGAACAATGAACAAGGACCAAATGCTATCAGTAGGAAAGAAAAGCTGGTAGTGCCAACTCCATCATGGCAGTTATCATTTTGCAGACTCGACCTGGGGTGCTGGCTCTGTATTTCTTTCTAGCTTGCAAATGAAAGACCTGGGCAGTCGCCTCTCTGTCTTTCCAGCATGCAGATTGTATTTCAGGTGATGTGTCTGCAGTGCTGATTCTGCTGAGCTGTAAGTGAAAGATCTGCTGAGTAAGAAATTATTAAAGGCAAGCAAGAGCCTCGTTGTCTTTTGGTGATGTCAGTGCAACCTTTATCAATAATTGAACAGCTTTTCCAGGAACACAATCTAGAGAGACCCGAGTCTGTGCTACCATCTTGCTGTTTCAGTCGAGTGTTCCAGGAAAGGCTGCTCTCCACCAGGCAATATTGTGCCGTTTCTTTATGCTGCAGGCTCAGGATGCTTAGAGCTGAGACACTGCTCCATCTGATGCACTGCTATCTGCCCACACACTGTCATACTTAAAGCATCACAGGCTTTAAATAGGGACCATTTTAAAAGGGACTGGCCTGTCTGCTTCAGACTGGAGCCCACTGGAGTGTTTGGAGGGAGAGCTGTAGGTCTTTCCCAGTCCCATGAGCCTCTGCTACTGACTTTTCCATTGGAAAGAAGAAAGCTGCAGGTCAGAGCTTCACTCCATCACTACCACAAGGACTTGACATGGGGAGCAACGGTCCTATCAGCACATCTGGATACTAAAGCCAGGAGCTTTGTATAGAAACTCAGAAGTGCATTCCCAAAAGCTCCTTATTAAAAAGCTGGCATCCAAAGGATGGGAGAAGGCCAGTGATTTTGTGTTTGTTCCAGGCTAACAGAAGATGTCTTTCTCTCAAGCCCTCCAAATCAATATGCCACCAAGAAGGGGCCAGTGTATAATAAATGCAGAAAAATCCCCAACATACAAAGGGAGGATAACAGAGGTTGCACTTGTCAGGCATTTTATAGAGGTATACTCTGAATGCTACAAGCTGATAGCTGTGCTTTCCTGGCAACAGATTCTGTGGGACACAATTTCACCCCTCACCACAGGTCTTGAGGGTTACTCTCATGGAATTAAAGAGCTAGAAACTGTGTCCTACTAGGCTTTGCTACCCAGAAACACTTTGGCTAAGGCCTTGGGCCCTTCTCAAGCTCAGCCTTATCATTATGCTGCAATCAAGAGAGATTTCTGCAGTAAATATTGTATCAGGCAGTCTGGGCTGCTTCAAATGAGAGCAGCTTATAAGGAGCTGCTAAATATAAAATTATCCTCAGGGCAGCTCCAGTTTAAGCCAGGGCATGTCAGCCCTCAGAGAAGCACAGAATATCCTGGATGTAAATAAAGTAAAGGCAGGATGAGAAGGAGAATTTGAAGTTTACAATTGAAATTTTGAAAAACAACTGGAAGGTGTGCCATGTAAAGGGGGAGAGGCAAAAGTATCAGAAGCAGGAAATGTCCAGTATCTGCGGTGCTAGAGTCTGGAATTTCAAGTGTCCTCCACCACAGCCTCATGCATTGCTGCATACACAAATCACCTATCCCTCAACCCTTGGCATCCACTCCATCCTGAAGTATCTTCCAGCTCTTTCTAACCCCTTCTTTCCCCTCTGGTTTCTTCAGGCTATTTCTTCCTCTGTGTTTGTGTACTACCCCACAATATATCGGTGCCCTAAAAGCCAATAATAAAAGCCAGTAATAAAAATAAATACAATCATGAAATCACTCCATAACAGAAATGAGTCTCCCATTGCTGCAGCCTAAACTAAAAAGGCAGAAGATGTTCTCTGTGGTTTTCCAGTTGTGTGGATGGTAGATCTAGACCCAGTTCTGCAGTTCACACTGGTGTAAATTTGTCTAGCGGGGGAAGAAGTGTGCAAGAGCAGCAGATCTCCCAAACTCTCCTAAACAGATGGGGTATCTGGTGGGGTCATGTTCCTGCTGGATATTATTGAACTAGTTCAGTGATCCAAAACTAGATCTGAACTTTGCTGCTCTGGCCTATATCTGACAGAGATAAAAGATACTATCTATATCCTTCAGGCCACACAAGTCTATTTCTAAGCTGTATTGTGTTTCCAGGTTAGATTACAGACAGCTGACTCTGCTGACTTCTTGCATCTGAATCATTCCTCTACTTTTATCCACATTTTCAGCTGCAGAATACAGCTAATGCAACAATATATGGAAATTAGCAGTTAACCAGGAAATGCTGAAGCTTAATGAGGTGACAGCAGGACACACTGACAAGTGTTTAATCATATGAGCCAGACCATGCTGACAGGTCTACAAATAGTTTTGCTGAGCATCAGTGTCAACACAATTTTATATAGGAAAAGCAGATCCTCTCTTGCAGTGCACCTGCACCATCTCTGAGGTTGATGTCCTGGTACTTTTTGAATGCACACTCTCTATTCCATAAGCATGTGTTTGAGATGGCTTTCAAGTTCTCACCATACCTGGGCCAGTTGCACTTCATATAAGTAATCTGCATTCTGAAAAGAATCTTTCAATCATAGCATTAGAGGCATAATTTTGAAAGAGGGAAAAAGAAAAAACCCAAAACCCAAACAACAGATGACCCAAACAAAACCACAAAGTACCCAAACAAAACAAAACCACAAGAAAAAAAGAAACCAACCAACCAAAACCACAAAAAAATAAACAAACCCAAACAACCAACCCCAAACCCCAACAAACCAGGTTCTAAAGTGAAAAGATAAACTTAGTAAGGAAAAGTAGCTACATCCCAATCTACTATAAGGCAGCACAATTGTACCTGTGGATTTGTGATCTCCTGCTACATCAATATAAATTTATCAGGGAAAGCACAGATATCTTCTAAATGGCTGTTTACCACAGAAGCAGCTGCCTCACAAGCTTTTCTCCCTGGCACCCTGTGAAGAACGAGCAAGGAAATGGAGCAGGACACATCTGACCAGTAGTGGAGGCAGAGTAGGTGGGCACCTGAACATGAGCTTGGCATCTAATTTGTCTTGGTATCAACAGTATTCAAGCAGGTCAACATCTCTTAGCACCTCTAGCCAATAGACTTGGACGCAGTTCATCCAATAAATCTGTGGCAAAGTAATTCAAGTGTCCCCTAGTTACCTTCTCTCACCTGAAATAAGAACCTATCTTTCTTCTGCTACCCTTGGACGTTTTAATAAATGGGCCTTCAGGATAGCAAGAGTGGTACATTTGCTCTATCAGGACAGTAAGAATCCACTGGCTTATTTCTTCTTGTACAGCCTTCACTTAATTCTAGCAGCTTTCCTGAGGTGTATGGGTACTGGGCTGAAATTTGTCTAAGGTTCTGTAGAGCTTCAAGCCAAACTCTACTCTCTGTGCAAAATGCGTTGCTCCTGCTGAGCACCAGAAACTGGCCCAGGAATTATGGCACTGAGTGTTTGAGTTGGTGACAGATGCTTAAAGCTGATGCTTGAAGCAAGAACACCAGCCTGCAGAGATAATTAAGCAGTTGTTGCTAGGAAGCTTCAGAGCTACTCTCTGAAGTTCTGCTAAAATGATGGGTGCTTTGTTTGGATTTTTAAGGAACTTTGAAAGCTAAATACAGCTGGACCAAATTCACCATAAAAGGGAACTGGATTTGGTGATCCTCCATTTTCTGAGACTAGTATTTTCTGAGCACACACCAGGGGTTTGAATCTGTTTCTGAAAGATTCAAGAATGACACACAGATTTTTGTTTTTCTCCACACTGTTATTTTGCACTGCTTGGAGCAGAGTATCTCAGTGCAGAATCTGCATAGCACACAGACACAATATACACTTCTACTCTTATTTAAAATGATGTGTACATACACATATATATACAGTGCATGTAAACAAACCTCCTTGGAGCTTTCATGTGTGTCATTTAGCTCATTTAGTTGTCATAACACTTGTAATAGAGCTAGGCACCATTAAATATTTTGTAGTCCTTCATCACCAACCCAAAAACCTTTTGCACTTTTAAATGTCTGTACCACAACTCTGATTGTTTCTGAACGTAGAATAGCTTAGGTTGGAAGGGATATTAAAGATCATCTACCTCGATCTCTGTGCCCTGGACAGGGATGCCTCTCTTCTCACCTCAGCTCCTGGCTCCCTACAGAGCTGGGGACACACCAAGAGCAGGCACATCCACTATGCACTGGGGAGAAGAGAATAGAATAGAAAGAATGGAATGGAATGGAATGGAATGGAATGGAATGGAATGGAATGGAATGGAATGGAATGGAATGGAATGGAATGGAATGGAATAGAATAGACCAGACCAGGTTGGAAGAGACCTCCAAGATCATCGTGTCCAACCCATCATCCAACACCACCTAATCAACTAAACCATGCAACCAAGCACCCTATCAAGTCTCCTCCTAAACACCTCTAATGATGCCCCTGCAGCCACATAGCATACTGCAATTATTTTGTTTGAGCTCTTCATAAAGTTTCTTTCTATTCTTTTGATTGAATCTGAGGACATCTCTGTTTCATGGCCATTAAAAATGGATAGGAATACCTGCAGCAATTTGGTTTGCTCTGGACCTTTGCTGAAAGGAAGAATCAAACCAGAGCCATGGCTTTGCTGCCAACAAAATCTGGAGGTTTTTACTCAAATAGTTAACATATAGTCTAACTGAAGATGAGGCACTACCATTTTTTCCTCAAAACTCAACTGCTTCCTTATTGACAGTTTTCACAGATTGGTTATGAATGACATAATCATGATGGCTAAGGGAGGGAAGAGCACTGGAGTGACATAAAGCTTAATGAGGTTAAGAGAGGCATAAGGGAAGAATAATAATAAAGGTCATAACAGTATGTATTCACACAAGGATTTCAATAGAAATCCTAGAAAGGACTCCTTTGCACAATGTTTTGTACTACTGGGGAGAGATCCACTGGGCAGAATGGATTTTTGCCACACCCCCCCCCCCCCCCCCCCAGTAAGTCATCAATGCAAATGAAAAAGTGTATTTAAATGAGGTAAACCAGTGAGGAATCTCCAAGTCCACTCTCTGCTGAGATGTATCACCCCTCCATATGGGATCTGCTTCTCTTACCTCTGTCTAAGGTAGCACTGATTCTCAGTGAGTCACTGAAGATAAATAAAACTGCAGCTTTTCCCAAGTATCTTCAAGAGTAATTTGTACATTTGATTCATGTTTCAGAAGTGGAAAAATCAGTGGGCCCATTAAAGGAGTAATATTGAAAGCTACAGAGCAAGGGGAGGGGTGAAGCCTGCTGCCTGCAGCTGGATGGGGAAGAGAGGGAGAAAACCTTCTGTGAGCCCTGACTCTTACACTGCATAAAGCATCGTGTATTTAGCATGGCTAAAGCATCTGCCTTTGACAGAGATCCTCTCACTAAGGACAGAAAGAAACGTTCATCAACAGCAACAAAAGACCTTGGAGCATCCCTCCTTGGCCCTTTATTTCCTGAGTGTGTAAGCCATGAATGATGAGTATGCTGAGGGTTAAAGTGAAAATAAAAAATCACTCTCTAGGAAAACATACAAGAAAAGAGCAGCTAAATCTCTGACAGATGAGAACACTCTCGGGGTGTCAGCAACAGGAGTTCTGATTTACACAATCTGGAGGGAGAGATAAGGACTCTGCAGTACAGCAGCATCTAATAATTGATGCCTGGAGCACAATAACGAGAGAGAGGTCTTCATTTTATTTATTTATTTTGCAGTTAATTTAGTGGTCCTGAAAGCAAGAGCTTTTTTTTTGCTCTGGTCACTGACAACACAGCCAAGTTCTCACTCACAGCTCTGTCAAAAGACGCTTTATAAATAACTGGATAGAAGGATCTTCACCCCTGACCTGTGGGATCTATCTACCACGTGAAAAGAAAGATGAGGGGCACTGATGCCTGGCAGATATACCATGTCTCTGCCCTGCAGATTGCTCACACAAATCTACCTAGTTCAGACCTGGTCTTCAAAGCACTAAACAATGGGGCCATGTGTATGTAGTAAGCACATCATGTACACAGCCTACGACTCTGGTTATAAAACTAAGCTCATTTTGACTTCTAGGTCTGCTACAGGAATTTGAACTCGAGTCTTGAGACAAGAATATTAGACTAAAGTTGAAATAGAAAATAACAACTCCTCCACACGCACCTTCATGCCCCCAAATGTAAAAAAAACCAAACCTCAAAACCAACCAAACAAAACCCCACCCAACAACACCAACCAAAACAATCCCACCACAAATAACCAAATAAAAGACCCTCCCCTAAACCCCCAAACCTGCTAATTTGGGAGAGAAACTTAAAAATCATCTAACAACATCTAATCTAGAGCCATTTCCTCTGCTTTGCAGGATGGATTGCTGCAAAATTTCAGAGCAAGAGGTGTTGCAAACACCTACTTCATTTTTGCTGCTGCTTCCATGTTCCTCATTCCCTCCAGACTGTCCCTAGCTCATTAGTCATGTTGGGGCAATGATAAGGTGGAGAATGATTACACAGTTGGCTCAGACTTTTGCCTTCCCAGTACAGAGTGTGCTTGGATCCCTCCTGGGTGGAGACTGACCTGAATGCCTTCTTTAAACCATACACACACAAGCTGTAATGATTTCCAGTTTGGTTATGTACCTGCCTCTGTTCCCAGGGCCCATATTTCAAAACAGGATGGTCCTGTTTCAGGTCCTGTTGTTGGTTTGGTTGACTTGTTGAAAAGCTGCAGATTCCCACTGAAACAACTCACTTTTTCTCAGTTATTTTCAGAAAAGCAAAAACTTTGTGGAACCCCTCACCTGTTATTATGTGCAAGTGAATTCAGCTTGTGAGTGAGTATGTGTTGTGACAGTCCTCTGAGGAATGTTGCCTCTGGGAATAACTTTCTGAGCTACTCCAAAACCTCTTTGTGAGTGACTGTTTGGAGATGCTCAGTGGTGAGATTCTGGGTTTTGCCTCTCTCTCTGTGTTAGGACAGCGGTAGTTTTTACTCATCTCAACACCATGTACCTCTTAACCTAAGACAAACCAGGGCTCACTTCATTGGGTAACACACAGTCATAGCACAAGACAACTGTCCTCATGATATACACCCAAGTATGTGCTTGACTTTATCTCCCAAACCTCTTTTCACATTTGCTTTTGCAGAAAGTACTAATGTCCCTTCTTTACCAGTCTGACCCTGGGCTTCCCCTTTGACTCCATCTTTGACTCAACATTATGTCCAAGGCTTGTCATTTCTTCTGCCCTGTGTTCAGTTTTAGCCTTTCCTCTATTCCCACACTGATGAGACTAATCCAAACACAAATTGCCTCATGACTTGCCTGTAGCAAACTCCTTCCTACCACAACATTACCACTATTACCCCTTCAAAGCCACCCAGGCTGTTCTCTCTGTTGCACCACAGTCTCCCACCAATTATGCCCTCATGTCCATGCCCTTCACATGCAGTGCTTATGGAAAAGAAGGTGGAATCCGCAGGATGGGGACAGGGGGTTGGGTAGGAAGTTTTGGGCAGTGAAACACAGAACTGCTGACAGCGAGGGCTGGCTCAGAGCCCTCCCAAGGTACCACCACTCCAGCCCTAAGCTCCTACATGGCTCTACCTGCTCTTCCAGTTCCCAGCTCCCACAGCTGTCGAAACACTTCTACCAGGGAAAGTAATACTCTGCCTCACCTGCCTCTGGCCATACCCACATATTAAGCTTTTATGCCTTAGTCCTTGCCTAGAACATCTCCTACTGCTTTGCACTTCTGCATCTGACTCGGCTGGCTCACAAGAGCTCTCTGCTCTGCCCCAGCCTGGCAGAGGTCTGACCCACTCATGTTTGTGTTGAGCAGAAGAGGGGGAGTGACAGGCTCTGACACATATCATGTCCATCTGTGTACACTGCAATTCAAAAGAATTCCAGGTGATACACTTGGCCTGCTCTGCCCCTCTTATGCTCTTTTCAGACTCAGGCTTTAACATCAACTTCAGTGTCACCAAGTTGTCATACTGTTGTCCAAACATCAGCCTGGGTCTGAACCTTGCTGTCATCAGTCTTGGAAAACTGAGTGGTTAACCCGGTTCCTATCGAGGTATCCAACCACTCCACCAAAATACATAAAAAGCCAAGGACCTAAGATATTCTAGACATTAAATCAGGCATCTGAAGTCACCATTTGCTTTTTTGCTTTTAAGTTCCTTGAGGATAAAAGGGACTTCATCACAGGTTTTTCAAAGCTGCTTTGGGATTTAGATGAATCTAATTTGGGGGTTTGTGCACCTACACATCTTAGGCAGCACTGAAAATCCCAAGCCTAACTAATTCTGTGTGTGGGAGAAGATGCTGCTTCCCAAAATGAAGGGAACCACTTGCCTTGCAGGCAAAGTCCACAAACTCAGAGAGGCTGGCAGCGGGGAGCCAGGCAAGAAAGAGGAGAGGCAAACTCACACTGGAAAATGCTATTGATCCTTTGCCATACCAGCAATAGCCAGTAATACTGCAACATGAACTAACCTGCCCAACCAAAGCAAAATTCTCAGAGATTTGTAAAAATCCCCTCTAGAATGTCAAGAACAAGTCCAGAAAAGCTATTTAAGGTTTTCAGGTTTCCTTGGGCAATGAAAAAAAATCATATTAAAATAGCAGCCTGATTAAGTCTCAGATTTATTACTCAGCAGGCAAATAAATGTACCCTATGCATATACACAAAACTTGCTTGGGAAGGGCTGGTGGTTGGGTTTGTCACTGCTGAGGGAGAACATGCAGAGAAAGGAGGAGGGGGAGAAAGCACTTTGCCTCCACATGAAACATGCCCTCAGATGGAGGTATGATGTGGTTCTCCCATCTTAGGCTCACAGAGCTTACCCACTCATGGCAATGCAGAGCTTGGGGGGGAACACCCTAATTCTGATGCATGGTGTGATTGACAAGGGTAGTTTCTGCTGCCCTGATCCTAGCACCACTTCTTGTTTTCTTTTGCACTCAGCTTCAAAGCTAGAGCTTGCTAGATGCACTCTTAAATAAATGCTAAAGAAGAAATTCCCGTTGGCGCAGAGGAGCCAGTAGCAAGATTCAGTATGGTAATGTACTGTTCCAGATACAGGCTGAAATGAGTGCACCACCATGCAAACAACTGCATGCTCCCACAAAATACCCTCAGGAGAATTATTGGAAACCATTTCCATCTGACAAGTTGGCACTCGGCCCCTTTCCCCGGCCAGCATTCATCTCTGGTAGCAGCTAATGAGCTCTGTGCTGAAACGCTGGGCAGCACAGGAGGAGAAAAGGCACAGCAAAGAGGATTTCTGAGGTCTTTTAGCATGTGACATGAAAGGGAAAGAAACACTGTGCTGGACATCTACTGACTTCAGAGGGAAGTGGATCAAACCATTCAATATTATTAGTGAATTTCAGCAGCGCCCAATGGGGGAAAGAGACTCCATGGAGCTAAGTGGTGCATCAGCACTTTCCAAAGAGAGGTGGTGAGGCAAGAATGAGAGAAACAAGTGGGCACAGACAGATCAGGCAAGGGAGAAGGAGAGCAGATGAATTTTCAGTTTGCTGACAATTCTGTAAACAGAATTTTGTTTGTCTGAGATTTTAGAAGTTGAAAAGAGGCAGTTTAGCACTGGACAATGATGTTTCCTGCTGGACTTAATCAAACTCCAGCACATTTTTGACTGGAGTCAACCTGAATCAAAACAAGGATTATATATATATATATATATATACAATCAAAAAAGGCTTATTTGAGATGTCAAGTGAAATGCTCTGGACATTTCTGTCATGTCACCTGACAAAGAACTGCTGAGGTTTTTGGTGCTCTTCTAGTCTGAAGAGGATTTTGAGGAAGAACATGGAAAGGGAGTGGGCAGTCTTGAAGGTACCTATCAGCTCCAGAGAGGCTCTAGGAAGAGAAGATGAGGCTTGTAAGGTAGACTCATAGAATCAACAAGGTTGGAAAAGACCTCCATGATCATCAAGTCCAACCTATCACACAAGACCGCATGACTACTAAACCATGGCACCAAGTGCTACGTCCAATGCCCTCTTGAACACCTCCAGGGACGGTGATTCCACCACTTCCCTGGGCAGCACATTCCAATGGCTAACAACTCTCTCTGCAAAGAACTTTCTCCTCACCTCAAGCCTAAACTTCCCCTGGCACAGCTTGAGACTGTGTCCTCTTGTTCTGGTGCTGATTGCCTGGGAGAAGAGACCAACCCCCTCCTGGCTACAATCTCCCTTCAGGTAGTTGTAGACAGCCATAAGGTCTCCCCTGAGCCTTCTCTTCTCCAGGCTAAACAATCCCAGCTCCCTCAGCCTCTCCTCGCAGGGCTTGTGCTCGAGGCCTCTCACCAGCCTCGTTGCCTTTCTCTGGACAGAGAAGGAATGTAAAGCATAGGATGGATCTAAGCATTGGATCTAAACCCCTGGGGGAGCTCAGGGTGAGGAGCCCAAGTACTGAGCCAGGAAAGAGCTCCCCATATCTTGCAGGGTTTGAGACTAAAATATGCGCATGTCAGAAAGCTCAGGAGACTGAATATCATTCCCAACCCAAAGCAATGGCACTGGCCAGCACTGTGTGACTCATGCTCAGTCCTGATCTCTTGAAGGCTGCAGAGGTTGATGTGGAAAGTATTATACTGACCTAGAAATGGAGTGCTGACCTGGCCACTGGTGGTGAGCGAAGCAAGGAGACACTGATCTCTTTGACCAGAACTTTCCTGAAGGCTTAGAAAGAACTGAGTGTTGTTTTCCTGGAGGGATTGGAAAGGCAACCTTCTCAAGAGATGTGTGCCAGGGTGAGGAGCAACTAGAGGCACAAGGCTGCTTTGCAAAGCATTTGCATTCAATTATTTATCAGGCAAGTTCGGGACAGATGGCAGGAGGATGTGTGCCTGTGCAGTTACACTGCCGCTACAACAGACCACAGCTCCAAATGGGAGCCCCAAGGCAGGACCAGAGCGACCCCTTGGCTGAGATGGGCATCACCACAGCAGGGTGTGGGGCTCAGAACCCTCCTTTCCCACTCCTGTTTTCTGCCTCTTTGCACATTGTGGGAAATAGCAGCCCAGCACATGAGCAGGAAAGGTTGAACAACCTTGCTATGGAGTGAAAGGTTCAGGGGAGAGGAGAGAAAATTGCAACACGTGCAGGCAAAGGGGGGAAGTTCATTTGGGTGTCATGTGGGAGTTGGCAATGACCAATAATTTGGGCCCTGATGTTCCAGTCTGGTTAGGCTGTCATGTTTTTTTCCTGAGATGGCAAACCCATCTATGAGCACACTGCAGAAGTGCTGACCTGTCTCATATGGGCTGTGAGATGTTGGCAAACAAAGCTCTTTTCTCCCTTCATACAAAAACAGCCCATGTAGGAGCAGCACTTTTGTCTGTTAGGCAGAATCATTTGACAAGCTATTAATTTTTTACCCTCTAATCATTGTTTGATATTCAGGTATGTGTCTGGAATTCATCCCTGCTCTGTAATGTGAGAAATGAAACTTCTGGGGAGTTTCCCCAGTGTGAAAGCTCAGGGTGAGCCCATATAAAGTTTGCTCCTCCACAAGCACTTGTGTATGTGAGCTCAGTATTTCCACCCATACCAGTGAGGACTACTTAGCTGTGTGGGAATGCCTGGAGAAGGTCTTTGAAGAGGGCCAGATCAAACTGGAATTTCAGTTTTAATTAATTGCTGTAGAAAATGTCACCAGTATTATTCACCCAGCTGTACTCCTGTGTCATGTTTGCCTGAGACAAAGTTCTCCCATGTACTGTAATGAATCATAATATTTAAGATGAATACAGAGAAGCAGTGACATTCACTGGGGCTTTCTGTGGCTACAGCTAGGGCTGAGCTCTGCTGGACTCCTCTCCCAGCTGCAGCTGGATGTGCTTCAACTTAACCTCATCCCAAGCTTCCTGAGGTCCTTTTGTGCTCAGAGGCAGGCAGGCACCCCACATGTTGCCTTTGCAGGGTGTGAGCCATGGGGAGAGCCTCTCTGCACCCTCTGTGCTGGGAATCTCACCCCATCACTCCAGTAGGACCCATCCCTCTGCCCAGCACAGCTGGAGCGGGAGGAGAGAGGAGATGTTTCTAGAGCCGTAAATCACCTTTGCTTCCTGCTGATCTTCAGAGCTGCCAAAATTCAGTCTGCTTTAATGCTGAAGAAACTGGGTGGAAAGAGGTTGTTATTATGTATGATCAGCTTATGCCACAATTAATGTTGCTCTTTTTTCTTTTAATATTCCTTTGCAGAGCAGGCTCCTCTCTGTTCTCTCCTTTGAGTTAAACCTTCCACCACTCCCATTCCTGCCAACACCCACTGGTAACGACTACTGCAGTGAAATCTAATCAGAGCAGAGATCAACTCGTTACCTTGAGAAGTAAACGTGTCTCAGACAAAGCAGCAATTTTGTCTGAGTCATTGCAGCATCCCTGAGTGTATCCAAAACAATCAAAAGCTGGCTAAACCAGTCCATTAGTAGCAGAGCCATCACCTTTTCTTCCTGCATAGTTCCAAGAAGAAGCTGTGCTCCATTTGCCCTACTCCTGGCAAGGAAACCTCCTGCTCCTTTGTTCCCACAATTAATAATTCAGTGAAATCCCGTGGCCCGAGCGTTCCTGCTTCCTTTTTGTTACGGGACTTTAAAACGTGGCAAAGAGAAGGGACACTTTAAATTCTTTGGACTGACTGCTGAAGGGCTGAGAATGGTGTGATTGTTGGTGTGGATGGGGATAAACAACCAGACTTGTGTGTGCACATGCAGATGAACATAAACAGGAGGAGGAACAGTGTTACCATAGAAATGAAGAGCTGCCTCCGCAGACATCATTTGTCACATCAGCATCCCTGCCACGGGGTGCTGCTTCAGCCCTTGAGCTGTAATGAGGGTGGTGCTGCCTTTGGGTGTGCAGGTGTTCATCTGCTGACTTCCTTCTGCCATTTGGGAGAACTGATACTGAACTCTGATAATGGTCAGAAAAGTTTTGGTGGAGGAGCAGAAGCGGTGTCTTGGGCGCTATCCCAGGAAGAGGCTGCAGCGCAGTGGCTGAGGCACCTGACGTGCTTCCTGCCACAAAGCCAAGAGATGGAGAAGGCTTCTGGCAGACTGACAGATAAACACCTTGTTAGGCTGTGAATGCACACAGTGGGGCCAAGAGCTTTAAATTCCTCCCTTGGTATCACAAAGTTTTGCCTCTGGACTGGTGCCAGCCTATAATCTAGTTGAGAACCTGCACTCTCTAGGGTGGGATTGTAACACTGCAGTGAGTAACACGACCTCATTTACAGAGGGACAAGAAGGTTTGGGGTGTTCTGCTGCCCTGGGAGTCAGGAAGCCAGCTCTCTTTGTTCCCCTAAAAGACCCTCACTTGTTAGGAATAGAAGCCCAGGCAGTGTTCCCTAACAACCCTCCCCAGGGGATAGCTGGGGTTGACAACACCAGCAGCTTTCCTGCAAGCCTTGTGGAATTTGGTATTTCTCATGAAGCCTAAACTCCTGGACTCTTCTCATTAACTGAAAGTCTTAGCTTTCATTTTTTTTTTTTCCCTGGGTCTCATGACTGCAAAGAAAAGCTCAAAAACATGACCCTTAAGCCTCATAAATCAGAAGTTAAATAATTTCTTTTTTAAACACAGCCCAAACATCCCTATGAAAGGAAAAGAAAGAAAAAGAGAGAGAGAGAGAGGGAAGGAAGAGTTCATGACATTTTTTAACCAGAAGTCTGCCTTTTTTTCCTTTTTATTTCTTTTTTTTTTTAATCAGGGAGAAGCTGGGGGCTGTAAAATAAAATCTTCATTTTCAACATTCAGTTCCTATCTAAGTATCAGGCATAAAAATAAACATAATAGAACATACAGAATATATACTTCAGTTCTGGCCTTGCAAGTCTCTCCTAGTTTGTGGAGAGGATTTATTGTCAAAACATGGTCTCCCTTTGGCCTCTGTGAAAACTGCCAGTGACATAGGACATTTTTGGAGAGAAGGGAGGAGCTAAACTCATAAACATCCATGGTGAAGTCAGAACATACAAGCCTATAAATAAATATACCTGAAGGCAACAGCTTGCAGTCAAGAAAAATGGCTGTTGCACTGGCCAGCAAGTTGGCAAAGAGCTGCAGAAAACAACCCTGCACCCAGTTTGTGGTGCCTCTCAAGCCCCACAAGCAGTGAACAGGCTGGAGAATGTTGTTTTGTCCCTCTGTGGATGCTGCCCCAGTAAATGATTTTCCTTGATCAAGACTTAATCCAATAAGGAAGACACAATAAGAATGCAAATGTCAATTGTAGTTGAGAAATTTGACCTGTTGGTCATAGAAGCAGCTTAATTTAATTAGAGCTACTTACTGGAATAAAATAAATGCCCATTGTAGTAAGACTCACAGACAGCTGTGTAAAGATAATGTGAAGAAGAGGAAAAGAGAGACCTGACCTAAATTACCAGAAGTGAGAAACTGCAAGGTCACTGGCAGGACAGACACCTCCACTCGCTATTCCTGCCTCCTGGCCCATGTGCAAAGCCACTGCACCACTCTGGCACAGCAGTAATAAACACTGCGCATTCGGGAAGCATTTTTCATTGAGGCTCTGGGAGAGCTTTGTTGGCATTGATTATTTAAGGTTCACACTAGCACAGTACAAACAGAAAAGCTGCAGCTCCAAGAGGTGAAGTGACTTGTCCCACAGTCACCCTGTGAGTCACTGGTAGAGCTGGGAGCAGAGTCCTTCCTGACACTGGCACTTCTTTACTCCAGTCAGCACGACATGCGCTGACTTAAGAGGCAACATTTCAGCACGTGCGATTGCTCTCTGCAGGCAGCTCCTCTCATCTCCCTGTTCAACTTAGACTGAAGTTTTCCCTGTTTTCAAGTCTGTGCCTAGAGTATTTGGGATTGGTTCTGTGAATTTCCACTACCTTAAAGATATGGGCTGGCTGGTGTGGTTAACATCCCATGAAGTGCTTTGAATGTTTTAAGACTTGACACAGCTTTGGCAGACCAAGTACTTCAGTGTGAGCAGTGTAAAACCCCCAAACCAAGGGGGTGAACTCCAGGCCAGACAGATTTGGCATTATACAGTTGCCTAGAGGTACTAAAGCTTGATCTCCATGCCAAAACCTCTTGGTTTCCCTCAATCACTGAGACTTTAAAAAGTTTAGCTGTTGTTTGGCACATCAAATCAGAGCAACTCTTGTAACACTCAGTTTTCAAGTGTTTATAAACAGCCCTTCAAAACCACCTGCAATTAAGTAAGCAAGTTTTCACACTTACAGGTCCAGATCTCTGGTTTGCATTTTGATGTGGTCTCAACAAAACAGTCTCAGAAAATGTGAATGCCAAGGACAAAGCAGTGTTTTGTCTCAGCCTGATCCTTAACACTCAGGCCTACAATCTTGGTTCAGATGCAACTCCAGAAAGGAGGATGTGTGAATATACATTTAATGAAGGAAGGGGGGAAAAAAATTGGTTTCAGAAGAAATGCTGAAGGAAAAGGATGGGAAAAGAATGAAAATTATTTCAAAGTCAGAAAAATAATGCCAGCAGAATCAACCCTCACAGAGCACGGTAAGTACTGAAAAACATGGCTGAGAAAGTTATGGGATTCCAAGACATGGCTTCCACCCAAGAATCCTGCAAACATGGCACAAGCAAACCCAGATAAAGACATTTTTAAACAGTTCCTCAAAACAAAAATTAACAGAAGGAGCTGAACTAGAAAATGTTCACATGTAATTCCAGAGCAGATGGACTGTAAGTCTCTGAAACAGAAGGTCTCTCCCACAGAAGTTTCTACCCATCCTTAGCGTACGAGCAACAACAAAAGCACAGTTTATAAATCTAGATGTGCTCGTGTTCATTTACCTCTGTGACACTGTGAGACTCGATGCACAAATCTGGAGGTTAAACTCTCTTTGGGCCAAGTGCTGCCAGACTCAGAGATCTGTGGTTGTGATACAGTACCTCACTTCAACCTGACTGCACTCAGGCATATAATTTCCCCATGCCTAACAAGGAACCCTGTCCTGCTCGGGCTGATGGCAGTGGGAATCTGCACGCTGTGCTTGTGTCATCCTGTTGCATAAAGCTGAAACACTGGGATTGAGATCCAGAGTTCACTGGTATCAGAGTGAGCCAGGCCATTGCTAGGCAGCCCCACTCATTCCTTTGGGGAAGGATTGGTTGGAAGGAGGCATGGCCAGGTGTCTGAGCACTGTGTTACACAACAACACTGCCTTAGGGCTCAGGCTTGTGCAAACCGGAAAGCAAATGTGTTCTAACTCAAGAAGGCTCCCCAGTAACAGTATTCTGTTGACATGAAGCAGAAGCTTCAAGGTGGTATATACTGGTATGTATCTTACCAGAAGCACAGATGGGATGGAAAACATCCTCACTTGTCTAGGAAGCTGACTGGATTTTTGTCTGTTTGGGTAAACCCCTAATTACAAGAGATTTGGTAACACACAGACCTTTAGCCTGTGCTGCAGGAACCCCAAACTCTGCATAAATTCAATGGGGCTCTGGGCATCTCAGCTTTTTTCCCAAGTTCTGAAAGGGTGAATGAAATGTCAGTTATTCAGGGACTTAATGGCATGTGAACAGGCAGGATCCTCACTGGAGGTAGGAGAGTCTGCAATGTGAAAGGAGAGGGGAGTTGGATTTGGAGTTTGCACTCAGAGCAATGGCTCTGCTTGAACTGATAGATACAGATCTATTGAACTGGTTCTTCCAGCACAGCCTGAGCACCCGGACTCCTGGCATTTTTGTAGCATAACAGCACATACATGAATGGTAAGGAGTGGCTGAATGAATAGAACACTGCAGCAGGAGCAATAATTCAGTAGTCCATTTAACAGAAGATGCCTTTCAGGGCTGTAAATACCTATGAAAGCTTCTGGTCACAGGGCCAGGAAGCCAAGTCTCAGCAGGGCTGATCTAGGCACTGCAATGGCACTGATGCCCCAAAAGTGGTGTGGAGGGCAGGCGAGACTGCAGCGCCCTGCAGCATCCCTTGCACTGGGACTCTCACCCAGGTGGCCTTTGTGAACACTTCATATCTCATAGTCAGTGGCCAGGTTTTCAAAATGACATGGGGGAAGGAGCCCAACATTCAGGATCCTGGGGAGGAGATGCAGTTGTCAATATAAATAACTTAATAATTAGAACCCTAACTCTGGGCTGTTAAATTCACCTGAGAGATGACCCTGAGAGCTTTTACTGCATCCTGCCTGTGCTCCAAGACGCTGGAGGTACCCATCCCCCTCCTTCACCACGCCTCAGTGATTTCTCCTGCCAGCTCTCATGAACATAAAACTGCATAAATCAGGGGTTTACTGTCAGGAAACTGAGCACTGATCACAGTTGCTCTAGCTCCATACAGTAGGCCTGGCTAGAACATGGTAAGAATT
>NW_027142354.1:51612865-51729081 GCF_026170545.1 Melanerpes formicivorus | reverse complement strand
TTTTCCTTTTCCTTTTCCTTTTCCTTTTCCTTTTCCTCCTTTCCTCTTTTTCTTTTCCCTTTTTTCTTTTTCTTTTTCTTTTTCTTTTTCTTTCTTTTTCTTTTTCTTTTTCTTTTTCTTTTTCTTTTTCTTTTTCTTTTTCTTTTTCTTTTTCTTTTCTCTTCCTTTTCCTTTTCCTTTTCCTTTTCCTTTTCCTTTTCCTTTTCCTTTTCCTTTTCCTTTTCCTTTTCCTTTTCCTTTTCCTTTTCCTTTTCCTTTTCCTTTTCCTTTTCCTTTTTCCTTTTCCTTTTCCTCCTTTTTCTTTATATGGTCTTGTTAAAATAATTTCATGGTTGCAAATTTTTGTGCCTGTGCTTAGTAAAGCAAACTGTAGCGGTTACAGCTGGTGGAGGCCTGAGGGGGAGGGCTGGGACAGGCTCTCTCCATACAAAAAAAAAAACCCCACCCAAAACAAAAATAAGTAACGTGGCATTTTATCATGCTGCTTGCAAAATGATGCGTGTAAAGGGCAGAATTGTCAATGTCAGATGTGAGGCTGAGGCACCTATTAATAAACAGCCTCTGCATAGGAAATTCTTTGCAGACTTTAATCAGGAATTTTCCATAGTAACGCCGTGTTCCTACAGCCAGCTCAGCGACAGCAGTTTAAATTCCACCCAATGGACTTTGCATTTGTCTTTGAAAATAGAAATAATGTGTGTGAGATCACAGGTGCTTCATTGCCTTCATTAAGAAGCATCTCATGACAGGCTTTTTTTTTTTTATTATTCTTTCACTTTCCTCCCTGTGTGTACGTGTGAGCTGAAAAGGGAAGTTAATTTTAGAACAGCTGAAAGACCTGGAGCCAAATCCAGCCTAAATTCATGTTCAGATTCAATGTTGTCGTTGTCACAAAAATTGATCTAAGAGATCCTTCCACAAAGTGATAAGAGTCTCACAAGAATCACTGCTCTTGTGTCCCACAGTGTTGTATGCCAGACTCTTGCAGGAGTGGCTGTTGCAATAACAAGTTTTTGACCACATCTAAACAAAGCCATAAGCAGCTTCTGCTTCGGGATTCAACTCGGAACTGAATCTCAAAACACTCAAGCAAATGTCTCCCTTTGATCCAAACTTCAACAACTGCAAGGCTTTTTCCATCCCAGGATTTAACATTTCAGCCACTTCAGCACTATTCAGCTCACTGGGAATGCTGGAGGTGGAAGAGTCATGTATGTAAAACTGCCTGGGGAAATGAATGCCGGCTGTGCTGCTACTGTCTCCCTGTTCCCTTCAATTGTTTTTAGTTTCTTCAAGCCAGTTGCACACATCTTTGGGAATGCTTGCTCATATCATCTCCCAAGCATGACTTTCCTCCTCGTGTGGCCAAACCTTCCTCTTCCTGGCTCTCTGAGATAGCTTCCCTGGGTTTTGTACACTGGCAGGCACTGCACTCCCAGTTTATTATTCTGCAATTAGCAGGTGGAGTCTCTGTTCGTATTACCTGTCATTCTGAATAATTATCCTACTTGCCAGCCACTGCAAGACTGAATCCTAAAAGGCTCAGCACTCTAGTGCCTTAGATCTGACTCCTAAGCTAACCACATTATCCCAAAGGCATTTTTGTTTGCCAGATAGAATCCCTGACTGCTTTTCTGGTAAGTTCCACAGGTGCTGCATGCTATGCATGCCACAGGCTAAATAAAAGCTTTAATAACCTTATTACCCCAAGGATAGATAGCTTTCTACTTTATTCTGGTTTTAAATTTTATAGACCAAAACCATCTCAACTGCAGCAGACTTATGCTAAGGCCACAGATTGCTTGAGGCTAAAAGAATATCCCAGGGAGGTATCACTGGCTGTTCAGCTCGCTCATGTACATTCCTCCTTACGTTATGTCCTCTCTGAACCCCTGCTGAAGAGAAGATGCTGGCCTGGATGAACACCTGGTCTGATCCAATCTGCACTCTGTTCTTAGGCTTTTATAAAGGCAATGTGCTGTATGGCCTAGCAGCAAGAGGCTAAAGAATGAACCAATATGGACATCATGCAAATCTACCCAAAGTGCTGAAAAAGTGACACCTCTAGGAAATGTTATAATAAAGAATCTGAAATTGTCTGCCTTATCTCATATGCCAGTATCAGTGCCTTAGAAACAGGCTGGAAATAACAGCTATTGAGACAATCTATTGGAAGTGCAATGGGCTTCCTGTGGCTTTATTTCTTTTTCAGGAGCGAATATTAACTAATTCAGCAGCAAACCCAGACCCTGCATTCAGCAAAACTTCCACAAGCAGCTTAAGGAGTGATTGATGGGTAATTTTCCAGACCTCAACAATAATAAGAACAGAAACAAACATGAAAGGGCCCAGCAGTATTTTTGTGTAGTAATGTTTAATGGCTCAGTGTCCTATTGTAACGATTGTTCCCTGGGTCTCTGGGGGGAGCCAGTTTTAATCAATGGAGCCCTTTGGAATCAAATGCAGGTATTTACTCGAACGCGACATGCAGACCAGTGTTTGTCTAGCTAGCAGTCTGCCTGTGTCAGCTAATGCTGTGTTTGGAAGAGGTTTCTGACTCTGACAAAGAAATGGATAACCAGACATTTCCTCATCATCCCATCTAAAAATCTGGGAGTGGCCGGCATCCGTGAATGAGAGGAGAGACTCTCTGCAATCAATAAAGTGAAGCCGGCCTCTGAATCTCAGCAAATAAACAAAGCCATGATCCCAGGTCAGCCTTCAGATTTTTTGGTGGTATAAAGAAGCAGAGCAGACAGGCTGATGATTTTCAGTTTGGCTGCAGGTCCTCTTTCTTCTTCTGGTGCCTGTGGGAACTTCACCAGACGAGGAGGTCAGGATAAAGATCACCACTTAGGCATCTCAGCATCAGAGTGCCCAGACCCTGACCATGGTCTGGGTCTTAAAAACAACTTAAAATAACGACTATGAGATTCTCAAGGCTCTTCTTTTCACAAGGAAGATGATTATCTCCTCTTGCCAAGCACACTGACATGCCCAAGGTCAATTCTGAAGGGACAGAGCCACAATTACAAACCCAGACCCTTGAGGAAAAGCCTCATCCAATGGATTTCCCCAGCAGATTGCCTTCCTGTGCCACATTGCACCACTGCCCTGTGTTCCCCTGCCCAGGGAACCAGAGACGAAGCTGAGTTACAGTTCCCAGTGCTGCTTAGTGCAGCATTTCCATGTAATACTTATTAGTACTTAGTGCTTGGTAAAGACAGGATCTTGTTTCACTTATGAGGCATCTTTGGACTCCGGTTACAAGAAGAAAATGTGTGAAATAAAGAAACAATCATCCCTTACACACCATAAGGGAAATCAAACTGGGGTGAAACCTGCCTCATTCCAGCTGTTGTCCCTAGATTTTTAAGCTGCACATTATATCAGCATTTCTGCAGGTTGGAATAACAATATGAACCCAGAATCAAAGTCTCTGAAATCCTTTGTATTTGTACAGCCGCTGCCAAAAAATGCTTTATTAGCAGGTCACAAAGTCTCATAGGCTGGAATTTATGCAGTAAAATTCATTCAGGCTAAGCTCACAAATCATTAGCCATGCAATCTTGTTTATCCTGCTAGGACTTGGAGTTTGTCCTGTTACAAAATCAAAGCAGCAAGGTTGAATAGTTCCAAGTGAAAAGCCTAATGAGTGAATAAGATTCTCTGAGGAGGGACGAAGGGCCTAGAGGGACAGCCACTTAATGTAAACATGGTCAAGAGATAGCATGTGAATGGTCCTGTCGAAGTGAACTCCCACTGATCAGCCAGAGGATCACATCAGTGTTACTGAGGGCCCTGCTGTTTATTCTGCAGCATGCTGAGGTGTTTGCTCTGGATGCCAACAGTCCCTGAAACAGGCTAACAGCAGTTTTTATTCTCCCACTGATGCATGTGACTAGGACACAGACAAAAGGTTTCCTGGAAAATTAAGCACACTCCAAGTTGGGGAGTTCTGCCTACTGGGGAGCAAGGCACAGGGAGCTAGTTTATAGGAAGAAGATGGGAATGCTGATTTCATTACCAAAAGCTTCTTAATTAATATATATTAATTGAAAGGCAAAGAGACTAAGGTATGACCACAATGCACACATCTTCCCTAGGGCCTGGCACTGGAGCTCATCACTTTGGCTCTTATGAGGCTGCTAATGCAGCTCAGAGCAGCCCAAATCAGGGAGTTTATTTAATGAAGTGTCTTAAGAATTAGACATGACAGGTTGGAGGAGCTGAGGAGAAAAGGAGAAGGTCCAAGAGAAGCAACTTTACCTCCTGGTAGTCCCTGTAATGGGCAGTTGCTGGACAAGGACCTGCTGGCTGCACAGGGGTTTGTCCAGCTTCCACAGAGCTTGGTCAAACAGCACAGAGTTTTGCTCCCCTTAAACATCAGCTCTTATCATTTACTGTTGAACACTTAATTGCCAATTTATTGCTGAAGTCTTGGGTGCTACCTAGACCTCTTAGTTCTTGGCCTGCATCTCTCCATACCTTTACCACATTCTCCACTTCACACTGCTTCTCAAGCACAGATGCTACCTTTGGGTACTTCTTTGTATTGTGGCAATACAAAGTCCAGCCTCTGGGCTCGTTGAGACCTAGCACAGCACAAAATGTAACTCAAAAAGTATCAAACCCCCATACCCTTCATGTGTTTGGGACAGACTTCCACTCTGCACAGAGTCACCCGTCACAGTCCAATAGCATTCTCCAATGTAAAGCCTGTAGCTGCTTTTCCTGGGAGCAGCACTGAGATTCTGGCACAGCCCATCACCCACCACAGATCATCAAAGCACCCAATTTGCAAACAAGTCATATGCTGAAATGCATTTGCTGCTGTTCAGTGAACTCTTCTGCCTATGAGCTGAATCTGGAAAGTGGATTTGGATCGGGAGACAGCAACAAGAAAGAATAAAGGTTGATTTAGCAGGCTGGGTTTGGGGTTGGGTTTTTTTGACAAAATTAATTTCCCCACTTCCAAGACAATGTTTTATAAGCTCAGGCTAACTTTGCAGAACCCAGGAAATCACCAAGGCGACGCAAAATGTCAAGACTGGCTAACAGCAAGCGAGCCACTGCAGCACTGCACATGTGAACGGAACTGCGCTACCTCTGCAGTCCGTGAGCAGGGAAAGCCACGTACAGCTTCACGTTATGTTCATCAGTAATTACACAGAAAGCAACACACTGAACAATAAATAACCAGGAATGACACAGCGCCGTCTCCGGATTATATAGAGCTGGCAGAGGGTCAGAAATTGGGTTCAGTTCCAACGTGTAGTCAGAGAACTCTTGCCTCTCGTGCAGCCAAGAAAGAAAGTCAAGGTTTTCTTTCACTGCAGTGCGTGCTAGCATCGAATGTCCCCCAGAATAAAAAGAGCTTTTTGCGTCTTCCAATTCAGTAGCAAAACTTTTTATGTTAACATTTACGTTACCCCCCCTGAGTACGTGGAGCACCGTGCCTGAAAGGCATCGCATTTATATGAGCTCATTCTGGAACTTATTTCATGGTGCCCTGCAAAGTTCAGTATACAAAACACATTGTCTGATTTTGCAGCAATTGTACTAAAATGGCAGATTTTTGTATTTTTTTTTTTTTTTAATGGCAGGATGTACCCTTTAGATTCTCTCTGCTTGAGTGGCAAATGTAGTGAGAATAGATTAATGCCATGAGCAACTATTGTCGTGCTTTCTTCATGGGCTCCCAGGTGTATTTTCAGCATTTGCTCTATTATGTTACATAAATACATGTTGAAGAAGGGGAGTTGCACATCACCTTTGAGTATCGTTGCTGATAATGGAATAGATTCCCCTTTTCATTTTTCAAACCCATCTAGCTCTTTGAAGGAGCCTGTGTAGGGGAAAATCCTTTGCTAAGGGAAATTACAGTCAGAATCACTGTTAGAGGACTGTCAAAACCCATCAGACCTCAATTCTGTTACATGGCGTGATCAGTCCAAGGACTGGCATGGAAAAAGGCAATCTCTGAATAAATGCTTGTGAAGGCAAGGCTGAAATTTTGACCCAGCACTTCAAATAAAAATATATATGCCTCTATCTGGACTCCTCTAGCAGATAATGGTATCACATCTTTCATGCCTTCCATATGAGTCCAGCCATTACAGAACCAAACCCTGCATGCATACCTGTGTACACACACTGCCAATCCCATCAATCCTGTGATAAGGATCTGGACCAAGGAGCAGGAACAAGCCCTGCACCCACATTAAATCGTATTCTAACGCTGGAAGGAAAAATCAGCACTATAGGCCAGCTGGCATTAGGCAGGATGGGAACGCAAGAGCAACTGCCAGTTCTCTGATCACTGCAGCATTGAATTGTGTCAGCCACTGTGCTGCTAATGGGGTTTTGGGGCTCTTCTACTCCAGAAAGAAGCAGCAGCAAGCTTTGCAGCCAAAGATGCTTTCAAACTACACATTTTCAAGGCACTCATTCTTTCAGAGATTCTAAGCACAAAGACATTCCAAGGACATACATGGGGGAAAGTAGCAAAAGCTCTAGCTAAATGGAGATAGAAGCTGTGGATTTACTGCTTCCCTCTCCCCCCCCCCCACCTTTCTGGTAGCAATGGATACGTGTTCAGGCAGCAGAAAGTGCTGCCTCTTTCACAGAAGTGCAGCAATGGGAAAGGCAGAGGGAAGAGGCACGCACGTGTGTGCAGAACTGGTAAGTGGGAGCCCCGTCGGCAACAGCAATGAGGCATGGAGACAGCAGCCAACTGAAAGGTTACCATGAAATCCCACAGGGCCAATAGATGTTGGCACTTGGCTGCGAGAGAGATAACATCACCAGTGCCTGGAGCTGCTGGAGTTATGGGCTCTGACCTGGCCAGGGATGATCAGCCAACTAATCTATCACCAGCAGAGGAAGAGCTGCAGCCATCCAGCTGGATGAATAAGCAATGTGGGACTCTTGTCATTTGGAAGCACCCATACTGGTGTGCAGGGATGCACCCTGTGCACAGGGGTCATTATCAGACCAAGGCTAATTCAGCCTCCTGGCTTTGCTCAGCCAGGCACAAGGATGGAGGTGAAGGAACAAACCAGCAGGGAGGCCCTGAAGCCAGGGTCACAGACGGCTGGCTTAACTCCGACTGTGAAGCACAGCATCACACAGGGCTAACACCACACGTGTACCTCAGCTGCCAAGTCCCAGGGCAAGAGGCTATTCTGGGAGCTGGAACAAAAGAGTGTATCCTCTCACAACCCAGAAAAATACCTCTGCAGTTGTTCACAAAGGTTTTCCAGCTGGGGAAAGGTTATGTTGTCTGTGCACCTGCTGTAGTTTCCCCAAAATATGGAAAGAATTTTTTTGAGTGCTACCAGTGAATTCACTACCTGGTAGAGCCACTGCACATGACTGAAATCCTTGAAAACAGCTGAGCTTTACAGACTGAAATATGCAGCAGCAGTGTCCACAGAACCTACACCCAAACTCACTGCTTCATGCAGGTTTTTATGGTCAAAGTAGATTTATGGTTAAAGCAGGAGTACCTTGTCTCTGGGAAAATATGGGTCTGTTGGTAAAGATGAGCGAGGAAAGGGTCTGAGAATGTAACAAAGCACATTTCAGAGCATACTGCAGTGGCTTTGGCTTGGGTCTGCGTTGAGAGTGCGTTTCTGGGAATGAGGCATCTCAGCCAGAAAACCCACCTCTTCCTCACATTTCCATGAATTCCAGATGCATTGGCAGCTCACCTCTGGTCTGGCAACAGCCACTTGGGAGGGAAAATGGATTGGGCTGTTTTCTGCCCATGTCTCCCCTCTGAGGCTTTTGGATTGTCAGTTCTTAGACTCTCGCCCTACCTTGAGCTGAGGAACACGAGCATTGTGTATTAAAAAAGGTGCCTCCTAAAAGACAAGCCTGTGTGGCAAAGTTAATGCTGTGGTTGTTAAGAAGAATAAAGTATTGATTTGTCTGTGTTTTCAAAATGACTTGAAACTGTGATATGATTCTGCCTGAAAGCAAAACCCAAGCCTGTATTTCATCATTATAGAAGGGGGGGAGAGAGATTCCTGCAGAGATTATTGTATTTGTGAGACTGTTTTTTTTTTTCCTCTCTGCACATGAACAGCCCATGTGAGACTAAGTACTTTCCATGTGACTAACTCATTCCCATGCTTGCTGTGTAACAGGGCATTTAAAGCATCAACAGGCAAGGTCAGAACCTGTTTGCTGATGCTAATGTGAGAATAAACATTGCAGGCAAAATTAGGATTATAACAGTACATGTGTGTTGCCCCCAAGTTTGTTCCCTTCTGGGGAGCAACCTGGGTTTGCCAGGGACTCTCTCCTCTTTGTCCCTCTGTGCTCTCTAGCATCTGAGCTAGAAGGGAGCCCCCACTAGAGCTGGAGGCAAGGAGAAGGAGCCAAGTCAGGTGCCAGCATGGTGCATGGAGGCACTAGGTCACAGTGAGCTGATTAGGGATATCAGCCCTTGGGAGACCTTTGTGCTTCTCTGAACAGCTCTATCTGTCCTGTCTGCCTTTGTTAATGCAGTATGGTAGCTCCAGGAAGCAGGAAGCTTCTTAAGCTATCACTTTAGTATTTGCTGGTGGGAATATTTAGATTTGTATAATTTGTGTTTTGTTAGGCCTGCTCTTTCACCATCCAACTCCATGGTTGGGACAGCAGCTCTGAGCAGGCAGGAGCTGAGCAGTCCCCTGTTGGTAAGAGCACGTGATTAATTGGTTAATGTCCTGTCTCAAACTCAGATCTGAACACATCTTCATTTTATGTTGGGGGGAGGGGGGGTTGTGGGGTTTTGGGGGTTTTTTGCTTGGGTTGGGCTTGGGGTTTTGTTTGCTTGTTTGGTTTTTTTTGTGGTTGGTTCATTTGTTTTGCATTTTCTTTGTTTTAAGTTTGCCATGTTCATAATAGTGGTCGAAAAGAGCAGAGGGATCAGATTAGCGCATGTATTTCAGAGGTATGAGTCTTTCAAGGAGGCATTACACTTTTAACCTGAACTCTTGCCATTTCAGCAGGAAATCTTACTTGTCTACAAAAGCAGAAAAGTTGGAGCACGCCCCCAGAGGTAGATCTATCAGCAGTTTATGCAGCTCCTTGCCTCACATAGGAGGGAGGCGTCTCAGAGTTTGAGTCAGTCACCAAAGCCTTCCAAGTCTACATCACATTCTGCTTCACCAATAGAATAAACCAATAGAATAAACCAAACCAGGTTGGAAGAGACCTTCAAGATCATCGTATCCAACCCATCAACCAATCCAACCCACCTAAACAATTAACCCATGGCACCAAGCACCCCATCAAGTCTCCTCCTGAAAACCTCCAATGACGGCGACTCCACCACCTCCCCAGGCAGCCCATTCCAATGGGCAATCACTCTCTCTGTATAGAACTTCTTCCTAACATCCAGCCTTGCATCACAGCTGCAAGAAAGCCTCATGAGTCCAGCCTTGATTCCCAGTCTAGGTGTGCCCCACTGGCAAGACTGGATGAGTTGTACTCATGAGGTGCGGGAGCTCTGTAGCTTCAAATGCTGGTGAGAGACAGATCTGTAGGACCAAGTCCCATTTCCTTGTGGGGCAGGAGTGAGGGCAGAGCACAGCATGCCCCACTGCCCTCTGGAGCCTAAATGGGAGGTAGATGCTGCTTCAGTCACCTGCTCTTTATGGGTGGGTTCTGGGCTTTATGTCTAGCAGATCCACATTACTGCTGCAACACCATTAAACACTTTTTTAGTTTTAATGACTACTGGAATGTCCTTATAAACTTTTTTTTTTTTCCTTTTAACCTATTTGCAGCTCTTCTGAATGTTTACCATTGACATGGCAGACACAAATCTCCAGTTCTGGAGGACAGATGTCTGACTGGGAAGAAAGCAGGGAGAGATGAACATTTACTGATGCAGCGCTGGAAGTGCAAAGAGGCTTTACAGAATTACTGTCAGTGACAGCCTGATTGTGCTGATTAAAACAAAGTAAAATGAAGAGGAACTGATCAAATACTCCCTAGCAAGAAGTGAGGAAAGTGTTCAAAGCTCACATAACATAGATCTTGGTCTGCAGCATTTATAATATTTGGTTAATCACTGGCATAACCTTGTAATTAACGCTAATGAGATATAGCACAGAAATCCCTGAAAAGGGTTCAAGTTTCAACTTCTTTCTGATTCACGGTTTACACTGCCAGCAACATCAGTTTTCTCTCAGCTCCTGGTGGTGCATGGTTACTCCTCAATACAGTCACACTGTCATTCAGCAGCAACTGCGTTTTGCTGCAGAGGCAGCAACATGTGAACCTTGCTATTGACATGCAAATAGATGGGAATGCACAGCTACCCAGGCTTCAGAGTCACCAAGCCACTGTCTTAGGTGCCAAATACCTTTTGGTTATGCCCACCCATTTGACCATTGGGCTACAGGTCAGGAAATAATTTTCCACTGACTTTACAATTCCTCAGCCACTTTCTTCCATCTCAGTGCATCTGAAATCCTGGGAATAGAGAGCTGGCTCCCTTTAGCCTCTTGTGCATTTGGCTTGCTGTAATTGCTACAAAAACACGATAAACCTGAATGAATCTCTGCAAATTCACATGCCATTGACCAGTCTAACTGCCACCTCTTTTGCTTTTGTTCTGCTGGAGGAGAAGCTGTGTAGCTGTACAGAAAAAAAATGTGGGCCCAGTTTATTGGCAGCATGTTTTCTGATCTTTACAAGCCCATTGGGAGTGATTTGTATCTTTTGGCTTGGGGGGTAAAACCAAAACCAGTGAGGGGTTAAAATACAGGACAGGGAAGGAACTGGATGGGAAATTAGGAGCTGCTAACTCTGTCACCCTTGAACACAGTGGCTGCAGCAAGGAAAAGGTGAAGTTATTTGGCAAGCAAAGAGCAAAATGAATGGCAGTTGAAAGGCAGTGTTTTGATAGGCACTAATTATTAAACCGTAATTAGCACAAGGATGCAGTGGTCTGTTCAAAGCCCAGCCAAGCAAACAGGTAGAGGTTAAAGACAACAGTAACTTGCAGAGTTGGCTGCTGATGCAGAAGTGGCACAGCACAGGCAGTGCAGCCATGTGCTGATCCCTTGTCTTCTAAGACACAAGACTTTGGACCTGCATCCTGTCACCTGATACCACGGATGAAAAAGAGCAGAGAGGTTAGTTTTGGAGAACCACAGCGGTACCCAGTTGTGCCCACCTCAGAGCTGGTTTCACAGCAGTCATCCTGGTCAGCTCAGAGAGTCCAGAGGAGGCTCCGGCCAGCACAAGCAGCCAGTGAACAGCTGGAGCTGTGGGACAGGGTTCGGTGAGGAGCCAAAAGTCAGCCAGGTTGGAGCACTGCTCAGCCCAGAGACTGTGTCTAGGCACTGAGGCTGAATTGAATCTGGACCTCAGTGGGCATTTGAGGCTTAGATGGGCTGCAAGACAGAGGTATGGCTGGGGTAAGGGGACCACGGGCTCTTGAGGATGCTCAACCCAGAGATTGCTGCAGTGGGAAAACTACTACAGCAGAACAGCCACTGGAAATCAGAACAAGTTAATCAGCTCCTCCTAGGTATGGCAGTTTCAATCATGTTTACCCTCCATTAGTAAGATTTTTGAAAAACCTGAGCCTACTTGTAGCAAACCAAGGTTAAAGATACTGCGCTATTGAAAAGTTTCTCTTTCCCTCTCCTGCAAAGCCCTTCTGAAAACTCACCCAGGGCTGAGAGAGACCTGGAAATTTTCACTTTGCCTCGAGGGTGTAGTCAACTTGTCACTGAATCTAAAAATAGACTTCAGAGTATTGATTAAGCTGTCTGAAGGAAACAACAATGAATTAGAGAGAAGAAAATGAAACCCAGCAAAGCTTTAGAGCACATTTGACAGCAAGATCTGGGTTAGGGGGAGCAGAAAATCCTTTATTATAAGTAAATGACTGTTGCTTTGTGAGGATACTACATTTCTATTCCTTCTCAGCCAGCAGCAATATATAGCTATAGAAGTCCACTCAGCATGGCAGGAAGACCTTTCTCCTAGGATGGTAATGTGTCTATTGAGTGATTTGCTCCTGACTAATCTTTTAATTCTCTCCTTTTATCTTTTTAAACACAGGATGGTGTCAGCATGTAGTCTGGAGTGTTAGAGTTTGCTTGATCATCTCTTGGTTATTTGTGTAGATTTAAACACATAAAGTTTATAGAGATTACTACTAAGAAAAGTAAGTCTCCCTACCCCTCCCCTGAGGGAGCAGATCAAGACACACACACAAACAAAAAAGAAAGCAAACAAACAAAAGTACTATAAAATCCTATTGAGCACTCAAATCCCAGGGAGAAAAACTATGACTGTGCTGGAGAAAAACCCAGAAAAATTAGGAGCTTCTTTCTGCAAGAATTTGTGATCCTCTTGCCTCAAGATTTTATATGAGATCATTCATTGACTGGATTTAAATTTGAGAGCTAGCAAAGGTCAAACTACTGCTCTTAATATCACTGTTTTGTTGGAGATCAGGGCAAGTGTGTGACTGTGTGGGGCATGCAAAAGTGCAGCATCAAGTGTGGATTCCTTTGCAAACATTCTTCTACTACCAGGAGAAATCCAATTACAATAGGTAGATAGCTATAATCACATCAGCTTTGTGAGAACTCTTCCTCCTGTATCTTAGTATCTCGCAATAGACCAACAATCAGTGTGTGTAAACACCACATGATGGCTGATCTCTGTTGTTATGACCTTTCTCATGGTGAGTAATCTCATCTGCCCTCACAAGTGAAGATAAATGCTAGATTAGATTAGTGCTTACATATTATGTTGTGTATCTCATGGATATTTTTTCCAGTCCTATGGGTGCAGTGGGACTGACTAGGAAGAGCTCTACCCAAGATCTACAGGGCAGGAAAGGAGAGGATGGCTCCAGAGACTGCATTAAAGGGTAAATGCTGTCATCAGCAAGGTGGAGGTTTGACTCCTTATCTTAGGACATCTTCACATGCTTTACTGAGCTAACCAACTCCAACCACAGCCACTTGACAGAAAGGTCAGCAAGCAAAAACTAGTCTAGAGAAAGAAAACATTCACAAGGGGGAAACAATTTGATGGAAAGTCTAAAAAGAAAACAAAAACCCCCTCACTGTGCCAGAAGAGGCCTGTGACATGGAGGAAACAGCACAGCACCTGGAGTCTTTCAGATCCAGTAATGACCCAAACCAGCCTTCACAAAGCTGCCTTGCTGCCTCTTCAGGGGCTCTAAGCAGAGAAAGTACAGCCAGGACACTAAGTTGTTCCTTGGCCAAGTCAAAACATTCCTAGCATAGAGGCATTTTCAAAAGCTAAACTTCAGTTCTTGAGACACACCAAGTGGCTACCAGACAGTGACCACTTCTGGCTATTGCCACAGCAGGGCAGGCTCAAGCCCAAGCCTGCCTTCAAATCTAAATACAGTCTGTCCAGAAAGTGGGGATGCAGGACTCTGATAAGTAAATGTTTTCAAAACTGCATGAGGCAAAATCTGCCACTCATTAGTGTGAATCCCTACCAGCATGGGGAGAAGTTCCCAATATGCTCACACCCACTCCATCACCACCAGCCCTTGCGTTGGTGACACAAGGCCAACGAGACAGACAGACTAACTGTGGAGTCCTTCCTAAGTCCCAAAATATTACACACTACAAATTTAGGCTGTTTGTGCTCTTGTTAAAGGCTGTTCTGGCTAAATCAGATAGCCCTCTTGTGAAACTCTATGCATTTCTACTGACAGAAGCTGGAACAGATGCTCCAAGATTTTAGCTCTGAAGATGTGCATTTCCTCCTTGCCTGACTGATACGGTACATTAAACTTGCCCTGGTATTAGGAGGCAAATAAAGTAAAGTGGATCCTTTCTCCATGTTGCTCTTTTCATTTAGAAATTGCTCATCATTTAATTCTGAAGGAAAAACTGTGGGGTGTAAAGACCCAGCAAATTACAAATGAAGGGCTCAGAGAAAAGCATCAAAGCTGGTGAAGAGCCTGGAGCAAAAGTCTTACGAGGAATGACCAAAGGACCGGGGCTATTTAGTCTGAAGGAGAGGAGGCTGAGGAGAAACCTTATTGGTCTCCACAAGAAGAAGACTGGAGAGGAACTTCTCAGAATATCATGTAGTGATAGGACTAGGGGGAATGGAATGAAGCTGGAGGTGGGAAGACTCAGGCTGGATGTGAGGAGGAGGTTCTTCACGATGAGAGTGGTGAAGCCCTGGAATGGGCTGTCCAGGGAGGTGGTCGAGGCCCCGTCCCTGGAGGTGTTTAAGCCCAGGCTGGATGAGGCTCTGTCCAGCCTGATCTAGTGTGGGTTGTCCCTGCCCATGGCAGGGGTGTTGGAACTAGATGATCCTTGTGGTCCCTTCCAACCCTGACTGATATTATGATACTATGATACTATGAGGTGGATGTTGGTCTCTTCTGCCATGTGACTAACAATAGAACAAGAGCGAATGGCTTCAGGCTGCACCAGGGGAGGTTTAAGCTGGACATCAGGAAAAAAGTTTTCACAGACAGGGCTGTCAGGCATTGGCAAAGGCTGTCTAGGGAGGTGGATGAGTCATCATCCCTGGATGTGTTTAAAAGCCATGTAGATGTGGTGCTTGGGGATATGGCTTTAGTGATGGAGTTGGTAGAGTAGTTAATGATTTGGCTCGATGGTTTTGAAGGTCTTTTCCAACCTAAATGATTCTGTGGTGTCTGAAGGAACAAATAAATTTGCAATGTCATGAAGAGTGCTCTAAGCAGATGAAATGTTTGCTGTGGAGGGATTCATGCCAGCTTTCTGCTAACAGGGTCCATTGCAAGCACCCTTTAGAGCAACTGCAGCGTGAAGGAAGCAGAACACCTAGCAGTGTTTTGACAGTGAATGGTAACTAGTTAATAAAAACTGCACAATTGTAGGGTTTGGTTTTGGGGGGGGTTGGGGGTTTTGGGTTGGTTGGGTTTTGTTGGTTTTGGTTGGTTGGTTGGTTGGTTTTAAGAATTGATTCTCATATCACAGTTGTACCAGCAGCAGGCTTCTAGAGAGAATTCATATTTTCATTTCACAGTGGAGGAAATTGAAGCACCAAGACTTTAGCTGACACAAATCAATGGTGAAAAAGATCTTTGGATCTCAGTGCAGCCAAGGTTTCCCCTTTGGATTTTAAAATTACCTTCCCAAAGTCTTAACAGAGTGAATCTGTGACCACCAGAGAACTGTAGCTACAAGCTCGGCTGTGTCACTTCAGATCATCCCTCTTTCCATCTCAGCATATTAGCTTCTTTCAAAGCAGAACACTGAAAATGCAGACACCTCATCCAAAACCTGTGACCACAGGCCTGATAGGGAAAAATTATGCTTCCCCTACCTGTTCAGAGAATCTCACCAGACAGTTTGGCAACCACTACAGAAAAAATGAAAAGCCGCCCTTGCCTTCAGAGTTCATGAGATGTCACTCAGGCTTTTACCATTCCCTCTCTGACTGCACCATCCTGGTTTCATTGCACACAAGGACCATGAAGTGCATTTCCCCAGAAGCCCATGCCATGCAAGTTTAATAGAGTTTGTGGAGTCTTTAGAGAAGGAAGGCTTACAAAGGTGTTTGGTGAGTTCCCCAGACCTCTGAGTTCATGTGTAGCAAACGGTACAAGAAGAAAGACAGAAGAGAATTTGTTTTCAAATACTGACGTCTGCCTCACCTTATAAGAAGTGATGACAAAGTCCATAAATACATGCCTTACATAGCACCTGGAGAGGTTATTCACTGTCTGCAGGTGGGTGTATGCTTTGCAAAAGGAATGTGTTTAGAAAAGAGGGGGTAGCCTGCTCTCTTTTGTGTTTTTTTTTTGTTTGTTTGGGTGTTTTTAAGATGAAGGGGGAAATGCACCTGCCAAAGAAATGAACCTGGCTTGGGATTAAATGAATTCACCGGAGGAAGGAAGTATTTGTTTAGCTCTCATTTTCTTCATGCTACACCTGGCTGCCAGAGCCACTGCAAAATTTCTAACCACCTTGCTAGGTTATTTGCATTTAAATCACTTTTCCTAACATTATGTAAATCTCTTAGTAGAACTGAAGTTTTCTTTTTCCCTCCGGAGCTGCACTTGTGGACTTGCTCTCAGTCCTGCCTTGTTCTCTCTCTGCTCCACTGGGTTTTAGCACCATATGAAACTACTTATGAACCCCCAGTTCTCATCAGTTGGGTCAGAGACAATGGTATGCAGTTTTCTCAGATCTTCATTACAAAATTACACTACAAATGATTTCATGCTTGGGTCTGAAGGAGAACATATGCTTAGGTCCAATCAGAGGTGCTCTGATAAGGCTGTGTTTCCAAAATTACTCTGCAGTCCTATTTTCACTGCTGTCTCACTGCCTGTTTAAGGATTCTACTGCCTTGGACAGCATCAAAAGAGTACTTTTATCACTTGGGGAATTATGGAGAATTTTTTTAAATCCATAAGTTTTCATTTTTCCCCCTCTGCAAAGTTCAGGCAGCTGGAAGTAGAGTATCAGGTTTACAGCTCTAGCTCCCACCTAGCTCCAAACACAACACCTGTACATTCAAGCAGATTCTGCAAACTTGATTTTGAATGGTGGATGAAAAGCACAGCACAGCAGCAATGGGAGTCTGAAAATCGCAAGCCAAAGCAATGTCACCTGTGCCTTCTACAGTCTTCAAGGCAAAACAGAGAAGTGAGAGCAACAAAACAGATATGAGAAAATTATCTAGGCTCTAATTCTGGACTTGACTGGAGACTGCTCCAGTCCCTACCTCAAGTTACAACTCCAGAGCTTTCCTAATTACCTTCCTATGGCTCCTGCAGACTGCAACCCAGATGAGACAGCATGGAGACCCAAGCCTTTTGATACTGAATATTCAGGCACTCCTAACATACTTCATTACTTAGATAAGGGAGGGGGGGAGGAACATGGGACTGTTGCAGAACACCACCATTTGCCAAGCTCATATTACCCAGAGAATGCCCATGTGTCAGGGAAATTCCCAGCTGGCAGGCAGGATGGGCTACTTTCCATAGGAGAAGTATAGGGAAATGGGAACAAAGACTTGGATGGGGTCCAGGGATCATAGACACTACAATAAAGTTATCTGGATATTTTGGTGGGCACATGCACCTTAGTCTGAAATAAAACAAACAAACAAACAAAAAACCCAAACCCAACCCCTCATTATTACATCCTCTTAATGCTGTCATGAATGACAAAAGAGAGATCTCAGCTTCAATGCCAGACATTCACTCAGAAAAACATCACCTGGCATTTGTTAGTCATATTAGCCTAATATTTTGCAGCCCTCTCTTGTAGTTGCAATGTACTTTTCACCCTGTCCTCTAGATACCTTCCACTGGATATACTATAAGGTTTAGTCTTTCCCAAGCAAACCACTAATGTTTGCTAAGTACTTTGAGATCATCTGATGAAAGGCTCTGTAGAGCCACAATCTATTATTTCTTACTCAGAAAAAACACATTTGCTGGGCAGGAAGAACAAAAGAACGAGCTGTGGGCCCCCAATAAGCATTCAGCACAAGTTAATTTGCTCAGCAGCTGTATTTTGCTGAGACAGATTGCATATTTTCATTGTTAAAATAAAAATGTCCACTGGGCTTGTGTCCTTCGTGCTTTACATTGCTGCCTGCTGCATTCCGAGTCTAGTCTGGTGAGCAAATTCAATTCCTTTAATCAATAAGAGATCCACTTGAATAATTTTGCCTTTGTCCAGGCATAAATTAATGAAGCCAGAAGACATGCAAGGCTGCTGAATCTTCCCTCTCATGGAACAAAAACAAGGAATAGTGGAAATCTGGCACCTAGCAAGGCAGGCAGTATGTGTGAATCATGGCTGCCTGCCGACGCGCCTGGTTCAGAGCAAAGCAGTAAGAACAATAATGCAGCACTACACCAACTAACCTTCAAGCTTAGTCACAGTTGCACACAGCTAATGAGCAAAGGGAGCAATGAATCTTCAATTTATGGTGCTCTCTTCCGATAGATTTAGCCTGAAGACAACAGCAGCATTCCCTTGCATCTCTAACGACTTATCTTGTCTTTAGGTCGTTTGTTATTGTGTTGGTGCTGTGGTTTGTTTTTTTTTCCCCTTGCCCTTCCTTATATTGATGAGGGCTGGTGGTTTTTTTTAAATGATTATTGATTTTTTAAAACACTGGGGGCTAAATTCTTAGCATCAACTCCTAGAGAAAAATGTAGAATTACACCCATGAAATTGCCAAATGTGGATATGGAAGATGGGATGGGATGGGATGGGATGGGATGGGATGGGATGGGATGGGATGGGATGGGATGGGATGGGATGGGATGGGATGGGATGGGATGGGATGGAATAGAATAGAATAGAATAGAATAGAATAGAATAGAATAGAATAGAATAGAATAGAATAGAATAGAATCAGTCAGGGTTGGAAGGGACCACAAGGATCATCTACTTCCAACCCCCCTGCCATGGGCAGGGACACCCCACACTAGATCAGGCTGGCCAGAGCCTCGTCCAGCCTGGGCTTAAACACCTCCAGGGATGGGGCCTCAACCACCTCCCTGGACAACCCATTCCAGGGCTTCACCACTCTCATGGTGAAGAACCTCCTCCTCACATCCAGCCTGAATCTCCCCACCTCCAGCTTCATTCCATTCCCCCTAGTCCTATCACTACCTGAGATCCTGAGAAGTCCCTCCCCAGCCTTCTTGTAGGCCCCCTTCAGATACTGGAAGGCCACAATTAGGTCACCTTGGAGCCTTCTCTTCTCCAGACTGAACAGCCCCAACTTATTCAGTCTGTCCTCATAGGAGAGGTGCTCCAGCCCTCTGCTCATCCTCGTGGCCCTTCTCTGGGAATGGAATGGAAAGAATAGAATAGAATAGAATAGAATAGACCAGACCATGTTGGAAGAGACCTTCAAGATCATCACATCCAACCCATCATCCAACACCACCTAATCAACTAAACCATGGCACCAAGCACCCCATCAGGTCTCCTTCTAAACACCTCCAATGATAGTGACTCCACCACCTCCCCAGGCAGCACATTCCAATGGGCAGTCGCTCTCTCTATGAAGAACTTCTTCCTAACATCCAACCTAAACCTCCCCTGGTGCAGCCTGAGACTGTGTCCTCTTGTTCTAGTGCTGGTTGCCTGTGGCTCCTTGGTGCTTTTCTCATGTCCCTCTCCAGCCTCCTGCATCAGCCTGTTTACACAGAATGATCAGGGCTCTTGTGCAGTGCTCTGTCTGTGCAGGAGAAGATGCTTTGACTCCACCCCCCCTGCTTTCATGCACTCTTGTTCTGGAAATCACCCAAAGTGCCTCCTGTTTTATTTTTAGCCCAGAGGTGAATCATTCAGGAAAATCTGATAAAATCTATTTAACTACAGTCAAACTATCAAACCCCAAGTGAGTCCTAGTTAACTTTTAAGAAGTTTGCATGTGTTTGTTTTGACTCTGCCATAGTGGCTCTGGACTTAGAACCCATGAAGAATCAGGCCTGTAAACACAGTTGGTGTGACTGTACAATGAAGGCAGAGCTGGGGGAAAATGTCATGCTCAAAACATTTTAAGGAGGAAATAGCAGAGGGAAAATGTGCTGGTTTTGACACTAACAGCTCAAATGAAGGGAGTCAGCTCCTTTGGAAAGAAACTGGGTTTATTTTGAGGACAGAAATAGTGAGTTGGCAATAGTGATGCTCATACCACATGTGAAGCACAGTCCAAATGCACTCTTGTTTGGAGAGCACATAGCCTGCTCTGAGTGAACACCATGGCCCACACGGGATGAGGAGGACAGCAGTGTTGGGGGCAAGAAGATGGAAAACCATCCCAAACCATCTTCATTACTGCTGGACAGATAAAATAGCCAGACTCTTCTTGGGAAATACCTGATGTGTGCTGTGAGGTAGGAGGGATATAGGATGCTGAGATACTGACACCCACCCCACCAGTGTGCAGTGCATGCCTACCAGGTGTCAGGCTTTAGGCTGTTCCAGCCTTTCTGCCAGATAAAGCTGCAGAGCCTGGTTTTGTGAAATAAAATAAGAACAATAAAAGGTTCCCATGCTGTTGACATCCAGCATCTGCAGCAGCAAGTTGTTCAAAGGGTGCTCTGCATACTCTGTGTGACCCATGAAACAATTCTGACCAGCCTCCACCCACATATAACATTTATTTATAGCCCCAGAATAAACTCTTTGTTATAATCCTGCCACAAGCTGTCAAGCAAGGCAGCCCTAGACTAGATTTTGCTGCTGTTGTAGAAAAGGAAGAGGATGTCTCATTTTATTAAGACACTAGAGCAAGCCTGCCACATCATAAAAAAATACTAAAAAGAGTGCAGATCACTACCTTACAGAAAACACTGCCCTGAGCTGCCTTCTATTCACAGCCACCCAAATATACTGTGATCCCAGCACAAGCCTTGGACCACTAAGTGGATCTGGAGCTGACATTTCAGACAAACAAATGCACCCCTTCCACTCCAAGGCCACACACAAAAAAAAAAAGCTCAGCAAAATGACCATTTTTTTGTGTGCAATTAAACAGGGTGTCCATCTACCCACAACAATCTGTCACTGCACTCAGTCCTCAAGCAAGTCCAATTTAACTATGTTTTGCAAAGATGCTCAAGTGAATTCTGTGCCCTTCAAAAATCAGTAGGCTTCACCCACCATCTGTGCTTTTGCATAGCCTCTTCAAAACACCAGTGTGGGAAGGAGAAGGACCTGCGACTACCTGGGGTGCATAGGAGACTTCCCATCACATTGCTTATGCCTTGTGCTCAGGCTTTTGCAGTGCTGCCCTGTTTCAAAGGGGAAGATGCTGCAACACCACCACATCTTGAGCTGCTGCTCTCAAAGACTTTGGCCTCACTTGGTCTCTCATGATCATGCTCCTATTTGAGATCCCTTCAAGTCAGCATGGAACCAACATCCTCTCCCCTTGGTGCCACACAGTCAGGGGGTGTGCTCTGGAATGCTGCTCCATTTGACACCGGACTGGATAACATTCAGGAAGCTGTTTAAAGGCACCTGGCCCACAATCCCTTTGGGGAGCTCCAGACCTGCCTTGATGCAGAAACACAAGTGTGTCAGAAATGTCACCATGAAAAGTTGTAGCTTTTCTTGCCTGCAGCTCCAAGGAGGTTACCATCCCCAAGCCTACTGCAGTCTATTTGTCACCTTCCTGTATTTTCTCCACCATCATCTCCCTCCCCATGTTCAAACAACTATTTTGACAGGACTGGACTAGGAAGCAATTGCACTTGCAGATATGCTGGCATGTCTAATGGGACAGCAACCTCTTGGCCTGGCACAGCAGCAGCCACAACAGGATATCTGACTCCAGCCTTAAGTTGTTGCTCCTGTTTCTCCTCCAGTGCCTGTATACCTCTATGATCTTTACAGGCAGTGGAGAAAAATCTCTTGGTCTGACCACCTGATGTCATTGTCACACAAAACCTCAGAGCTGAACCCTCAAATATGAACGTCCAAGACATATTGGCCACTCAGTCCTGCCTGCAGAATTCCATCACAACACCTATATGAACAGTCTGACACTGGTAAAGATTTTTTTCCCCAGCAGATTAGGGGTCTGCCTGGCTGTGCAACAGCTCTGCAGAAGAGGATCTGGACTCTTGATGGATATCAAGTTAAATATAATTATCTGTGTGTCCTTGAAACAATAAAGACTAACCTTGTTGGGTTGTATTAGCAAGAGCATGGTCATCTGAAAGGAAAGCCCTCTCCTCAGCACCTGTGAGGCTACATCTGGGATTCTGGGGTCAGTCTGGGGCTGCCCAGGATAGGGAGGAGATTGGCAAATGGCAAAGAGTGCAATGGAGGGACACTGAGACATCAGGGAGCTGGGACACGCCACACACAAGCATGGGCCAAGAGGACCAAGTCTCTTTAGCATTCACAAGAAAAGATTCTGGAGGTGTTTAACTGCAGTCTTCCACAACCTAAACAGGAAAACAGAGTCTGTCTCCTCTCAGAGATGCAGAGCAAAGAGATGAGAGGCAAAAGCCATGAGGTGCTGTAAGGACAATTCAGACAGCATATAGAGACAAAGTCATGAGAGTGTTTACACTGCCCAGAGAGTCTATTCAATCTCCATCCTTGGAGATATTCATAATCCAACTGGGCAAGGTCCTGAGTAACCTGATTTAACGTTGAAGCCGACCTTGCTTTCAAAAGGAAGTTGGATTAGGTAACCTCCAGAGGTCCTTTCTAACCTGAATTATTCCATGATTTTCTGGAAAACATTCAGATAGCGAAGTTGTCTCTGAAAGATTCAGCTGAAAATGCAGCAGCTCTCAGGAGGCTACAGCAATCCTGAGGAGGCGTCTGGTACCCAGAGCTGAATTCTCAGGGGAACAGCTCATGGGACTGTACAGCTGCAAAACAAGAGGCTCAGCTCAGCTGAGCCCTGAATGCTGAATCCTATCACCAAGTCTGATCCAACTCAATCCAAACAGTGCTCCCTCAGCTCTTCTCTAATGACAATGGGGTGTTGTTTTTTAGGGTGGTTTTTTTTAAGAGTTCAGTCTACAGAGCTATCACAACAGCAGTGCTTCCCCCTGTCAAATTCACTTGTTAAAAGCCATGAAAAACGGAGTGGAGAGATTATGGAGGGATATCTCTGCACAAAAGAGAGACCAAAGTAAATCTGTTTCTATAGCAGGGCTGGGAGGGGAGATCAGGCTATTAAGGGGGAATAAAGAGATTCCAATTCTTTGGGAAAAGCCACAGGTGACCTGGAAGGACCATTTCTCCTTTTCCCCCAACAGGCTCTGAAGATACACTGGCCTCCACTGGCATTCATTTCCTTGAGACCTCTGGTGTCTTGGCACCAGGAAGGGCTAAAGATTTTGGCCAGAAGAATATAATATGATGATGGTCACATATCAGCCAATGTTCCCTTGGCCACTCCCTGTTCCCTGCACTTTTTAATTGACTTTCCTTGAAGCAGAGCTCACAGAAGTCAACAGCATGGCTCTTATTTTCAGGTTCCTGAGGCTTTGTTACTGCACAGAGGAGACACATCTCCCACATGGATGGGAATGGGGACAGCCTTAGCTGACTCCATGTGCACTATGGGGTACAGTAGAGCCTACCATGCAACATTCTCCATGGTGCAGGAGCATCTCCACCTGCATTTATGCCTTGTGCAGTAAATACTTTCTGCCTTAATGTGAATTCACTGCTCCAAAAATAACTGCAATTACCCAAGAAGCAGAGGAATCTATTTACAAGATTTAAAGGGGAAGAGGAACAAAAACCTCTTAGAAGGAAAATTACAGCACCTGGGCCTCAAAATACAAAACTGAATAGAAAAGGGGCAGCTCACCCCTGTGAGAGAGGCTCAGCCTGTTTGGAGGAGTGTGCACTCCTTGGTACTTGGCCCATACCAACCATCAGGAGTTGCTCAAGTCAGAGTGCAATATTACATGAAACTAAATTATTCCTCATGCAAACCAGCTGAAGAGAGGAGGGGGCTCTGGCAGTACTCACACCTGTGAAAGTTTATGTCATTGCTGAACATAAGAATAAAAGGGGGGGGGGGGGGGGGGGTGAGGCATAAAATAGACATGGGAATGCATGAGAAAATAATCATTTAAAATCATAAACTTGTTACAACATCAGCAATGATTGCTGCCTATCCAAGCTCTAAATAATTCAAAAGGTTCCTGCTTCACTCAGTGTCTCAGGGTATTTTCAGACCTGCCAGAAATTTCTGCTGGTAAATAATGCATCTGTGGTATTCAAAGACACATGATCCCAAATTAATACTAAAGATTTAACACTGCTGGTTTTGAAATAGAAGGAAGTCTGAGGAAGGCAAACTCCTACTGAGCTGCCTGGGCTTTCTGCCCCTCCCATTTTGACCTTCATCTCTGGGTGCTAAGATCACCAGCCTCTCTCCCATTTCCACACAGGTAAAAAGGAGTTAATACAGCTGATTTATTCAGCATTAGCCTACAAAATAATTCACAATAGGATTCTTCCAGAAAGGGGGAAATATAAGGAAAAATAAAGGTTCATCAACGTGCAGGACACTCAGCTTTTCTTTCTGCACTGGGATTTGTCTGTTGTGGTGTCCTAGAGATGGGACCAGCACCCTAGAATAAGCTGCGTGCTTTGGGGCAGCAAGAGCTGCAGCTCATGGCAGAGGGAGCTTGGCACAGGCAGCTGTGGTCCCACCTCAGCCAAAGAAAGTGACACTGCAGGACCTACAGTCCCAACAGCTGCAGAGGGCCCTCAGGCATGCTCCTAGCCCACCCACCTCCCAACAGCATCATTTCAGAGACACTGGGAAAAGGTTTTAAACAATTACCAAAGCATGATTAGGACTTCATAACAGAGCTTTGTACTCAACATCTGTGAACTTTGGTCCAAACCAGGAAACAAATCATCCAAAAGGTGCTGATAACTATGTTTGTGTGGAGATATTAAATAACAATGACATGGAATGGAATGGAATGGAATGGAATGGAATGGAATGGAATGGAATGGAATGGAATGGAATGGAATGGAATGGAATGGAATGGAATAGAATAGAATAGAATAGAATAGAATAGAATAGAATAGAATAGGAATAAACCAGGTTAGAGGAGACCTTCAAGATCATTGTGTCCAACTCATCATCCAACACCATCTAATCAACGAAACCATGGCACCAAGCAGCCCATCAAGTCTCCTCCTAAACACCTCCAGTGATGGCCACTCCATATAAGGTGTAAGACAGGTAGCAATAAAGATAATTCACATCACACAGAGAGGAGGTGGAGGCAGGCTGAAGGATTTCATATGAACTGAGCTTTGCTGGATGAGAGAAAATATCTCCTGGATCCAAAGTGCCTGTGAATGCAGCTCCTGCTTTACCTGAACACAAAGCAAGGTGAATTAATGCAGAGTGCAGCAGGCCCAAGAGGAACTTGGTGAAACTTCTGCAAAAGTCCTCCTCCTGTTTTTCTGATCATTTCTGCTCCTCCTCATGAACACTGCTGGATTTACTGCTATGGAAGGAGGAAGAGGAGTTGTTCCTCTGGTTGATATGGCAATTTGAGGAACTTTCCTCTAGTCAGAGTGGACGTTCATCTACCTCTCTGGAAATGAACCCAAACAGGTGAGGAAAGGTCAACAAAGAGAGCCAACAGTGACTTGGGAAATTAAATAATAAAGACAAGGAGAGACCTTTTTTATTTTTTAAGCAATATCTGAATTTTCCCTGAAGGTAGACTGTATGATTATGTTCTTTTCCTAATAGCATCTGCATTTTCTGCTGCCCGTGTTCATCACAAGGAGAGCGCACACGAGCCACAGCCTTTCTACCATCCGAATGCAAACGGCAGTGCCCTGCATTTCCACTCACATGCTCAGGAGCAGGGACACAGTACTCACATTGCAGCTTTTAAATTGACCAAATGTCAGGGTCAGGGTGAGATCTATCTGGAGATTCTGTGCTGACCACTGTCTAAGACAAGTGGCTGCAGGGAAGTGCCCAGCTCCTACTAGGACTTGTGCCAGCTTTGCTGGTCTCCTACCCAGCCCTCAGTGGTATCAGGTTGTTGTCCTCTTATTACTGGTCCTGGGAGACAGGCATCAGGGCACTTTTCCCAACATTTTGTAGCCCTAGACTTTTAAAATCTTTTGTTTATCTTGCTGCTGTGGTTCCTATTGGTCCTAAACTGGTTTTCTTATTAAATTACAGAGGTTTCAAATTGGAATAAACCTTTCTCTCCAAACACGTCTACTAGCAATTGGCTGGCTGCAGGGGAAAGAGCAAGTGCGAGGGGGAGGGAAAGCAGAGGAGAATTACAAGGTTTCAGATTCCTGTAAACAGAGAAACATTTTTCCAGTCGTCAGTCTGAGCCCAGTGGAAATAGGGCTTCAGTTTCCTCTAGTTAACACCGGGGATCCGGTGGCAATGCCATTGACATGCCTCCTTTTTCTCTAGCAGTTGCTGGATGCTGTTTAGTCTACAGCTGATCAGCAAGCTCCTGCACTGGCAGTTCTTGCTGAGCTTTCCTTCTACTTCACCTTCCAAGTGTGCCCTGCTTGCAGCCCAGGAGCAGGTGTCTGCACTCTGGGGGGGGCCTTGCAAACACCTGCTTTCCTCGGATCCTGGCTCTGAACTCCACCAGGCATTGGAGCAGCTCCCAAGTGGGTTTGAGGGCTGCAGCTGAACTCCCTTAAAGGGCAGCATAAACTTCCCTGAATCCATCCCCTTCTGCTCCTACATAAACACATCAAGCCTTCCTTCTGCCCACAACTGTTGTTTCTGGGTTTAACTGTATATGGTGTAGAGTCACAGTTACTAAGAGTCTTCATGTTCCTTGTAAATACAGCATCTAGTGCACGTGTGGTTGCACTCCCTGAATGGTGTATTTAGTAATCACCAGAGTGTAAACACATAGCTGCAAACATAAAGTAATCTGGAGCTGGGCCACCATCACCAAAGATGTACTCACCTCTTTCCATCAGTCACTGGCAATGTTTTTCCATTGTGGTCATTAAACTCTGCTCATTTCAGAAGAATATTCTCTGGCTTTCCAGGGCTGATATCCTCAGTGGCTTCCTATCAAGCCCTAAACTATCTCAATTCACATATGCCTGTGAAAACTCATCAACAGCCTGTGCACAGGAGTGAGTTTTCCAAATACATCACTAAATACCTCCCTAGGAGGAGCTGAGTACCAAAGAACACTATAAATGACTGAGAACAAAACCACAATAGAATAGAATAGACCAGGTTGGAAGAGACCTTCAAGATCATTGTCTCCAACCTATCATCCAACACCACCTAATCAACTAACCCATGCAACCAAGCACGCTGTCAAGTCTCCTCCTGAACACCTCCAGTGATGGCGATTCCACCACCTCCCCAGGCAGCCCATTCCAGTGGGCAATGTGCAGGCATTTGCTTGGACATGTGCAGTAATAATATCAAATCTTTTGCATGTTGCTACCACTCGAGTTTACAGTTCATGTGTGTACCATTCATGCATGCTGTACCTGCCCCAAAAGGCAAAGAATTACAGTGCTGCATTTGCTGGCAGTGCCAGTTGACACGCTTAGCAGGAAGGAGTTTTCTGCTTTAAAGCTTCTGTCTGGCCACTGGGAGAGGTTGGGTTTATACTTGGCTCCCCTACAGACTTCCTGTGTCACCTTGCTGAAATCACTCTGTCAGTTCCCTCAGCCATGAAGCCAACTACTGTGAACTGAGGTTCAGTCTGGTAAGTCACCCTGTGACCAGCAAAGGACGAGTGCTGCGGAAGTGATCTTGCATGTGTGCATGCCTGCATGTATTTAGGCACAGCACAAATGAGTTGCTAGAAGGGGATTCGAGCATTCAAGTCATTTCCTAGAAGCCTGGGTTTGCTTAGGTGGTTTTGCACACTGTGTGATAACATTTCCTTGCTGACGCTGTGCGCACAGCGCTCCAGATGCACCCAGGGTGAACAGCAATCTCTCCAAAACTATTCCTGATGCACCTGTCAAAGATTACAATGAATTCATGACTGTTCGATGGCTTATGCTAAATGAGTTTGGCTCCAGCCCAGTTTCCATTGGGCAAGTGTCACCATCTCAGGAAGACCGTGACATTTGGTATTTGTTGTCCTCTTGGCTGCCTCTCCTGCCCAGGGCCACGTATGGAATGTGTCAGGGGAACAGACTCGCTTTTCAGTCCCCAGTATGTGTTGAGGTAGGACAGGATAGTGGAGCCTCTTGTCTTTATTATTCACAACTAACTTTCCTCTTGAAGACAGATGGAAGACTTTGTGGTTTGAAGCTCCTCTCACCACAGCACAATCCTGTTCATTCTCTATCTGACAATTCCCAAACCAGTCTCCTCCTGATACAAGGTGTTTGTTCACAGAGACTGAACAACAAGCTCTCCTGCAATGCTTACATTAGCATGATATGATTCAGTGATTTTCTTTGTTGCAATCTCTCTCACCCTGTCAGCACATTCACTCGATATTGTTTTAAGCCCAGTCCTTGTGTGAGGTTGCTGCCTCTGTCCCTGCTGCACACCAAGCTGCACAAAACAAGTCAGACAGCAGCATTCCTGTGCCGAGCCACGTTGTGTTCCTGGCGCGCTCCTGATAGCCATGGCAACATGGCTTTCAAACAGCTGACTACCTCTAGCCCTCTCTGGCACTCCTTGTGCTCCCTCACCAATGGGATTTGGGGGCAAGAGTGTGACCCCCTCAATACCTATGCCCATCGACACATTCTGTTGCCCCATGGTTTATGCCCCAGGAGACTTTACCTTCTTCTGTGCAATGAAGGCTAAAGGTCATGTTGCCAAAGCCACATTTATTCCTTGTACTGGGTCAGCTCACTTTGTTGATACAGTGGTTAAGCAATGAGAAGATTAACTGCTTGCTCTGTCCCAAGGAGATGATCTCATCTGGGAGAGATGTTGCTTTTGTGCCACAACAAAAGTGTGGGGAGTTTCAGCATGGTGCATGCTGTGGAGCAAGGCGATGCAGAGTGGGGCCCTGTGGCTCCCGTAGAGCAGGCAACTGTGTGTTTTGGCCCGGTGCTGGGAGCAGGAAGAGCACAAGAGAGAAAAAGCAAGTACAGAGGTGTGTGCACATGGTTCTGAGGTCAGTTGAGAGGATGAACAGGCAGGGTGAAATGCACCTCTTCAGAGATGAGACAAGGAAAAGTGAAAGAGCTCAGCCAAAGTTGCCTCTCTAGCCATTCTATCACAGAGAGAACAGCCCACCAGCAGCCTTGGGCTGTGCTGCTGTGGATGGCAGGGTACAGCTGGCATGTCAGCTGGACCAGAATGTCAGTGCCACCACTTATCCATTCCAGGCCACCAAATGAAGAAGCAGGGATCAAAGCCTGGCTCACTGGGTAATGCACAATGCATTGGATGTATGGGAGCCAAAATTCACCCAAGAGCCTTTCCATCCTGCAATGCTGCAGACTCACTACCCAGCATGAAGCCTGCAGATATCCTACACCAACCCAAAACTGTTGCACAGGCCACCAGTGGCCCTCACCAGTATTCAAGTATTTACCAGAGCAGCAGAACAAGATTGTATTGTTGCTTCATCTCTAGAGATAGTTGCACCAAGGGGATCAGAGCAAGCCTAGATCCACTTATTCCTGCCACAGCCATACTTTGAATAGATCCACAGATTTATCCCCAGCCCTGGCAGAGTTTCTTTTCCTTGGCTCCAACATGTGACCCAGAGCTGTGGAAACTCACCGTGATCTGATATTCACAAGGGTTTGGGAGGCTGATCTTGGTTCCCACCACTGTAGAAAAGCAGTCACTCTATGTCCAAAACCCCTGCTGTAAGGCCCCCTCAGCCAGCCTCCAGCACTGCAGCACAGTGGGTCCCTGCTCTCCCAAGGACAAGGACTTTCTCAGCACAGGGGGGTACACTGCCCAGGGGCACTCTTCAGCAGCCACAAACCAAAGCTGGGCTCTCTTGCCTGAGCAAAACTTGCCTCCTACACCACAGATTCCTGAATTCTAAACCCCCCTTCAGTGGGAGTGAAATGCCAAATTTTTAGCAGATTGGAGTTTATTTTTAAGCAGTGTAGAAAAAAAGAAAAAAACAACAAACCCTCCTCACACCAAAGCAGCCTCCTCGAACACGAACACACACACACACACACAGAGAGAGAAATGAAATCAGCAGGTAGAAACAAGCCCAGCACAACAGCCAGACCTTAGCTCTGGACACTGCTGGCTTTCCAGCCATGATCTCAGCCCACCCCAGCCACCTATTTGTGAAATTCCAGAAGGAGAAGTGCAGAGGACATGGCCTGGGGAAGTGAAGCACCTGCACTGGGATCTCAGCAGAGGAAAACAGGGAGAGGAGATATGGGAAACAGTTTAATTCACTGGGTCTCCAGCATCCCTCCCACTTTGCAGCAAACCTGAGTCCACCTGCATCACAGCCCCTTCCCCAGCTCATGTGACAGCCACACACATCTCCTCCAAATTCTCCCAGTGCCAGAGGCACCAGGGGCATTCAGCACCACAACAGCTCAAGCCCATTGTGTTGGGGTCTCTCACCCCATTTGCTGCCTTGTAAAGCTGGATGCCTACTCCTCGCTCAGCATTTAACCTGTAACTACTCCATATGGGTCGTGGTTCAGCTTTCCTCAGAGCAATAAGGCCAGGTAAAGTGCCAGGAGCAGCTTTACCTGGCTGTGGTGCTCACCAGGGTCACAATAACCCCAGGTTTTCCAAACAGGTTTGCAAACCCCTCCCCAGGCACAAAGAGGAGAGAGATCTGACACTGTTGGCACAGGGTGAACAAGAGCTGAGAGGGGGTGTCTGAGCCCCCACGGAAGTGCAGCGGGAGCAGGGACACAACAGGAAAGAGAAGCTGAGATGAGATCTGATCCCCAGCACTTCTCTGGCAGGACACACTGGCAAAGCACAAAGGGGCCCATTCTCCCCCAGCACAGTGCTGCAGTGATGGATGTCAGTAGAGCTGATCCCTGCCTCTCCCAAGACAGAAAGCTTTAGCTGCAGGTGGCCAAGGCAGCTCTCTTGATCTCATCTGCCATGTCAAGGTCTGCCCAAGACACCTGGGTGCCTCCTTCCTCCAGCACAAGCTAAAGTGAGTTTCACTGGGGCTGACATAGTTTTGCTGTACTGCAAAGGGTCAGAGTAAGCCTTTGCTGCAATCAGGAGTGGCTCAAGACTGGGGGCAGTGGGGCTGTGGATCTTCTGTACCAGCTGGTACTGGAGGTTTTCCTGGTACCATGGCACAGAAGCTGAGCGCTGTAAGGAAGGATGCTATGGAGAACTACAATCCCATGTCAGAGATGTGGTCCTCAAGCCCTTCTGGGACACACATTATCCCAGTTGCTGTATGATATTTGGTGCATTCCAGGCTCATTTCCTCCTTAGCTCTGCAAGCACTCACTCATTTTAAAGAGGGGATGATAGTATGTACTGGACCAAATTCCGCCCTCACTGAAGATTTCCCCTAATGCCTCCCAGCTCCATTACTTTCTGTGTCTCTGTGGCTGCTTCAAATCAGTTTCCATCTGAATAATTCAGCTTCCCAGTTGGGTTAGCCTCCCTAAAGTCACACCATCCACCTCTGTATGTTTTCTCTTCTGGGGTTGCCTGTTTTCTCTAGGGTGATCCAGACCCATACAGATAGAAAATTGGTCACCACTAGTACTGCTTAAGAGGGCAAGGCTGCCCACAAAATCTGTGGTGATGAACTTTCCTCAGTTGAAGAAGTTATGAAGATATATGCCAAGGTAGCAGTAATCTGCTACAGTTAATGCTGTAATAATACTGTATTAATTGTAATAACAGAGAAGTCTGAACACCTGGAAGGACAGGAGGTTGTTTAAATGAGGAGGTTCTGAAGAAGAATTCCCTCACAGTGTGTGGTAGCAAGGGCTTGTCCTGCAACTCTTTGGTGGGGATAAGGAGGACCAGCTAAGCCATAGGCGAGTCAAGCCCAGAGGCAAACACCTCCACCAGGAAAGGAGAAATAAATGTGTCTGGAAGTGGCAGGACAGAGGGTGCAGGTTGTGCCACTGGCTGCCTCCTCATCCTCCCCTCCATGGAGAAACTCTCAGAGAGAGCTGACACCCCACACAGGGTCAAGAACTTCTCTGCAGATACCTGCGGCAGCAAAATCAGCGGTGCAGACAGGACATGGATAACCTTCTCATTATGCTCCTACCTTGTGCAATTGAGGCACATAAAGAGCCACCAACGTCACATTCCAGCCACATGCAAAGCTGTCTCTGTGCTGCATAAATCATGCATAGCCACATCATCTGTTAGAGCTGCTCAAAGCCCTAATCGCTAATTACGCCGAGGAGTGTCGCATTACCTGCGGGACATGGTTGGGAGAGCCTGCAGCTAGCAGCACTCACATGTGGCAGAGGCTTCTGCATTTGAATATTACAGCTCTGCTCTTTGCCTCCATGGCAGTTTACACATCTGGAAGAGGGTGCTGGGACTTTCCATTAAGTTAACACAAATGACTTCTGCTTTATCACTCTAGAAAAGAACCACAGCATGAAAAGGGCTCTTTCGAGACCCCAGATGAGTAAGTCCCAGATGGCTTATTACACACAGCCTTGTCACAGACTATTTCCAAACTGGAAAGCAACTTAGGAGGCTAAAATTATACTCTATCTGCTAGTGTTTCTGACATCTACTAGCCAGGCACAGAGCTGCTGTGAGAAGACCTGGAACTTCTGATGGATTCCTAAGGTGGTTTTAAATCAAGTTCCAACAGGGTTTGGTGCAAGTGCACAGGACAGGACCAGTTTGTGTCCCTCCTGTGCAGCAACACATTGCCAATTGATGGGTGCACTGGCAATACCAGCAGTTTTACTACCTGTAGCTGAGGTACAGTTTCAAACCTGTAAACCTATTTAAAAGCTGTGATAAGTAGTATCAAGGTCCAGTGTGGACTTAATGTTCTCCCACATATACCTCTTTATGTATCAGACTAAAAATATCTCTGGGTGAATAGCTTCCCCTTGCAGCAGAACTTGCTTTAATGCTTATCCTTGGCATCATTCACACTCTGCTGACACTGGTTTCTAGGCTCTGGGCACTGCTTGTGCTGCACTATAAAAAAATGTTGTACAAGATACAAGGAGTCCTCTACTCTCTCCTGTGCATGCATTCACCTGGAAAGTTCATTACAAAAGCAAGTGATACAGCAAAGGCAGCACTTCCAGATTCAAACCCAAAAGCAAACAATCAGGAGGGAGATGTTTGGAGAAATAACTCAGTGTGCTGTCAAATTCCTCAAAGTGCCTTGCCACAAACCCCCCTTAGTGTGCTTAAAGTCTAGGACCCAGCTCATCACTCCTGGAATTTCATACCCCATGGGTCTTTGAGGTGGTCAGGACTGAAGTCCCAGGCTGAAACATCTCCTAAGCACTCCCTGTTCACATGGAAGTCAGTCCCAGAAGCTGCCCTGGTATACACAAACCACTTCATCAGCAGCTGCATCCCCTCTAACCTTTGAAATGACCTATACACCCTGTTTCACTTTCAGAGCTCTGCTGTTCCTTTTCAGATTGCTTCGTTCTGGCTTTGCAGCTACTCAGTTATTTTCTCCTCATCCACCTATTCAAAACACAACCCAAGAATTCAAAGGTCATCCTCTTCCAAAACTACAGGCAGAGCTATATGTCTCTGACATCCATTTGCTGCTAGATGCTCATTCTCATTACACTGGCATATAAATCTCTGGAGAATTACAGGGGGAATCAGGTGCTTGCTGTCCTCAGACATTTCCCAGAGTGCCCAATAAAGGGACAGCATGTCCCTGGTATCAATATATTGCCTGTGAACTTTGAAAGCAGCATAAAATACGAGTCTAAAGCACATTACCAGGAATAGAATGGGAGGATGCATTTTATATGGGTATAGTTGAAAAGTGTTCAGAGCTAGTGGCTTGGAGTGGCTGGGGAAGCTGACAGACTACAATAGATGTGACTTTTTTCCTTCCTTCTTCTCTATGGGGACAGCAGTGACTGGTTGTGCTTGGAGTTCATATAGAGCTGGTGCTGGCACAGCAAATTGCCTGTTGTGCACATAGCCCAAATGCCCTGTGAGCTCTGTGGCACACATGCAATTTTAGCATGCTTAAAAATAGAAAACAAGCTTGAGAGCTGTGTGATATAAGCTGTGACCCCTCAAAAATAACCTGCCAGCTTTGCCATAGCCCTTAAGTGCCTGGAGGTGGACTCTCTGGAGGTGCAACCAAAATGGGCAATTACAAAGTTAGGGAGTTTGTTTAATGACTTTTGTGCTCTCAGAGAGTCTCAGAGGCCCAGAAAATTGAGTGGGCTTTGAGATGTGCAAACAGACAGCAATTCCCTGAGGGTTAACTGTGCTCAGCACATGAAGGAGAGCTGAGGCAAGTCCAAAGGTGTGACCCCCAACTCTGAGCAAGGCAAGTGCTTGCTCAGCATGCTTTGGGCTGGTCAGCACAATCCTCCCCACTGTCGTCTTGTACATGAAGTGAGGGCACTGATAACATTTCACAGAAGTTCAAGAGTTTAATGTAATGCTTGTGCAAGCTCTGGAATTGTGGTTGAAAACCTGCCAAGCCTCCTGTCTCCCTCCAAATTCTGATCTGCCATCTTGTCCATATTCTACATCCTGCAAGCACAAGCAGATGTAACAGAAGAAGGGGTTTATTTTTCTCCTCCCACTCCCCAAATTGTAAAGGAAAGCTTTCAAGTAAAGGAAAGCTTTCAAGAATGAAACAATAGCCATTCCAGGAGACAGAGAGACACAGCACAGTCCTCCTCATAGCAGGCCCTGTTCCTGGGGCAGGTACCCGCAGCCGTGTGTAGACAGAAGCCTTTGCTGACTCACACGAGTTGACCAGAAGCCCTAATTATGAACAGCAAGTGCCCAGCCTGTCCTTTGTACACGGTGGAGGCTGTTTGCTGCCAATGCCAGCCTGTGCAGAGCTCCTGCCTGCACCACCCCACGCTCTCCAGCGGCTTGAGGCTGGAGTGCAGCAGTCCTCCTGCACGCTGATTTATTAGCTTCACCCTGCAGTTCCCTTTGAGGTTGGGGGCGGCGGGACAGACTCGTTTGATGACCTCCCTTCAGGGCTGAGCAAATGAGATTCATTAGGATATGCAAAAAGCTGAGAGCAAAGCAACCCTATCTTTCTGTCTGAGCATCTGAGCTCTGCTGATCTGATAAGAGCACATTGCTCCAACATGTCTGCAGAGGAAGATCTGAAGCTCCTTCCCAGGCATTCCCAGATAGTCATTGCAACTAATAGACAAATAGGTCAGAATAAATAACAGCCCCCTCGTTTCCCCTAGCATGCAAGTCTGGATGGCTTAAGTCAAGTGTTAATAAGAAATAAGGCTGCTGTAACGAGATGTCCTAATGCACTGCAAGGGAGATGTAGTATAATAGCATCATTTGTACAAACCTTCCACTAAAAGCTTGTCATTACCCAGACAGAAGAGAACATCATTTGCATAGGGAAGCAGAGGAAAAGCAGCTTGAATGAGGTGATCAAAAAATGGAGTTATCAAGTCACTGAATTGTTGTATAAAATAATACAGAAATATGTGGTGCTTAGGTTCAGCATTTTCACAGCAGCACAACAGGCAAAGTGAAAACTCTACACCCAGAGGGAGTGACTGGTGTGAGGTATACCAGGCTGTACTCTGTTATGGGCTAAAATATGATCCTGGGTGGTAGAGTATTAGAGTGCATAGTGATTCTCAGCCCCTCATACCAGGCCACTTGGTTTTTACATGGAAAGGCTGGGCTTGCCCAATGGAACTCAAGAGGCAAGAGCTGGGGCAAGAGGTACACCAGAGCAAGCAGCAGGCAAACTTCATGGCTTCTGCCCACAGTGCGTTAAACTTAATTGCGCTGAGAGCAGAGGCTTTTGTGACAATGCATTTGGCCCCTTTGCTGGAGGTGTTCAAAAGAGAAGCCAGAAAGTAGCAAGCTCTCTTAAACCAGGGCAGCGGGGAGAACGGGAGCTGGGAAATCTAAATTTAGCAGCCAGCCCTGGGGCTGTTTGCTGCGGGCACGGTTTCCCAGCCGTCGGCGGAGCAGCCTCCCTTCCCTTCTGCTTTGCTCGTACCCAGTGAAGGATTTTCGGTAGCAACCATCACCATGGTATCACAGTGCCGCTTCTGTTCAGCGATTTTGCCAGTCCCTGTGGGTTTACTGCAACACTCGTGACATTTTTAGGTGCGGTGAAGGGGCAGGTGGGTGGGAGGGATGCTTCTTAAAGCACCAGCTCCAGGAATCAAGGGAGAATAAATGCAGCACATCACCTTTTTCTCACACGAAGCATACAGCCTTCCCAGTTGCAGAACAAAGCCCAAGAGCTCAGGAAACCCAGAGCCTCCTTATCTGAGAGGAAGGAGGAGGTTCTTGCACTGTCACCCTGATCTGGGGGATAAAAAAGAGCCAAGTCACAGAATCTGAGCTCCTGGAACTGGCTGTAATGAGATGGTTTCACTTCCCACCTCTGACTGCCACAATGTCCGGGTTGCAAGCAGTGAGAGCAAACCTTTTTAATACAATTTCCGTGTTGATTTTTCAGCTATAGCTCTCTTAATGCCCTTTCCTCCTGGGCCTGTTCTGTTCTTACCATCTTCCCTGCTGCAGCTCCCCAGTGATGACAAACCGTGAAGCATTTCCCAAGAGTGAGAAATCCTCACAAGAATCATCTGTTGCAAGTCCTGTCTGACAAAACCATGTCAGAGCTTTAGGGACTTTCTATTTTCAACCGAGTGTATCTTTCCCTGGCATTTCCCCCTGCTGGCTCCTGCATCCCTGCAGTTACAGTGGATATTGGAAGGGAAGCAGTGCCCATGCTGGGATGTGGAAACACTGTTGTTCCCACCTCATTCCCTGTGAGGATTGCTATAGAAAAGGTGCACATGGGGCATTGCTGCTGAGGGAGCGCAAGGCTCCCTTTCTCTCTTTATTCCTCCCATGAAATCAGCATCCACCATTTAGTCCCTTCTTATCATGGCCTTGCAGTATCACATCTTGGCTTGGTATTTAGTCTTCTAGAGGCTTGAAAGGGCAGCTTCTCCTTGAGTTTATCAGCTCAAATGGGGGACACTGCTTGATGGTGTGCCAGCAAGCTTCTGTACAACTCCTTTTATGTCTCAATCAAGTCGGCACGTCTATTTAATTAAAGAGATGGTAATACAAAACACTCCTCTTGGATAAAATCTGGGGGAGAAAATGTGCTGCCTGACTTGAAGGGGAAGGAGGAGTGGATTTGCAAACCCAGCAGAGCCCAGTGAGAGCTGAGGGCACAGTAGCACGGGATGGTTTAACAGAAGGGGAGGCAGCCGCTCTGCCAGCAGAAGCCCATGAGCAGAGAACCATGGAGCACAAAATTAACACACTGGCTCATCAGGAAATGTTAATGTGGGCAAGATGGGGAATTGCTTCATATGGGCAAACAATCTGTGCAGAAGGGATAAGCACGATCAAAACCTGGTATAAATCTGGACATGTTTCTCCAAAACCTGCCCTCTACCCTCACTTTGAGGTTCAGGATAGGAAACACAAAGCCCTGATTAAGGTGTTAAATTCTCATGGCACAAACCCAACAAAACATTTTGCTGAAATGAAACAGAATGAAAGCATCCAACGGGGCTCTTCTAGAAACAATTAAGCCACTGCCACACACATCCCAGAAGGGGAACCTTGCAGCTTGAAGTCAGTGGTTTGGGGTTGGACTTCCACGATAACCCACAGTTGAGGAGCTGAACATGCACAAAAGCTGCAGTATTCCCTTGTTGAAGGACTTGCTCCTAAATCCACCAGCAACACATTTCAAACCTTTCCCCTGCTTAGTTTGATTCTGTCAAGCCATTCCATTCTCTGAAGAGAGCTGAGCCATCACCTTCAGGCACGTCACAGTCACAGTATCACAGTATCACTTAGGTTGGAAAGGACCTCGAGGATCATCGAGTCCAACCTATCAACACAGACCCCATGACTAGACCATGGCACCAAGTGCCATGTCCAATCTCCTCTTGAACGCCTCCAGGGTCGATGACTCAACCACCTCCCTGGGCAACCCGTTCCAATGCCGAATGACTCGCTCGGTGAAGAACTTCCTCCTCACCTCGAGTCTAAACCTCCCCTGGCGCAGCTTGAGACTGTGTCCCCTTGTTCTGGTGCTGGTTGCCTGGGAGAAGAGGCCAACCCCTTCCTGGCTACAACCACCTTTCAGGTAGTTGTAGAGGGCAATGAGGTCACCCCTGAGCCTCCTCTTCTCCAGGCTAAACAACCCCAGCTCCCTCAGCCTCTCCTCACAGGGCTTGTGCTCAAGGCCTCTCACCAGCCTTGTTGCCCTTCTCTGGACATGTTCAAGTGTTTTGATGTCCTTCTTAAACTGAGGGGCCCAGAACTGGATACAGTACTCATCATCTTCAGGAGTGGAGAGCCTTGGCAGATGGAGTCTAGGCTGAGTACAGTAGGGACACTGTTCCACAGAGCCTCCAGGGCCAGGGCTGAAGCTGCAGACACCGCCCAAAGTCAAGGCTGACGTCCTCACCATGCAGGGGCGAAGGCAACGCTTGTCAAATGAAAGCACAACCATCACGGTTAAATAATGTCCTAAAAACTCAGGGAAATTCCTCATGTTCATGAGCTGAATGACCACCTCAAGACAGTGGGCATTTAAAACTAAGTAATACAATGTTTAACAAAATACAGATTCATTCTAATAACTTCATTCACTTCAGGACAGTCCTCTTAAAACCAAACATCAACTAACGAAATCATGTCCACTACAAATGCTGGCTCCACTTTTCATCTTGCTGACTTCTCCCAGAATGCATCCAGGTTCTTGTTCTCCCTAACCATTCCCCTGCGCTGCCATATAGTGCCCCTAATGGATAGGTGGGACCAGCTTCACTCAGCCACACCTCACCTGTCCCCATCACACCGCTAAGCAGGGGCCATTTCCCCCTTTACAGTGACACTCAGGGAAATCAACTCCACCTACAACATAATTAGCTGCTGAATTTAGTCCCCTTGCATTTACACTCCCACTGGGGGTGGGGCGGGGGGGGGAAGAGAGATGGAGATCTGGTACTATTGGTGACTTACAGCCAGAGAGACTCCAATTTCAACATCCTAGATGAGCAACTGCTTTATATCCTGCTCAGGGCCTGCCTGGGTAGGGCCACAGGCAAGGTGATGCATGCAGCGTTTTGCAGGAAGAAGGCCAGAAGAACATTAAAAAGTAATTGAAATGCCTGGGGGATCAGGGGAAGAAGAGGACAAGCTCAAAGAAACCAAAGGGAAAAAAACTACAGCATGGCAGTGTGTGAGTGCACTTGCCTGAGATGACCTGGGAAAAAAATAAGAAAAAGGTCATTCTGAAGGAAACGACAAAACTGCCTCTGAAAGGATTCTTTGAAACAGTGGCAATGGCAAGGAAGCAGTAAATGGCAGGCAACAGGCCCAACACTGTTAAAGGGAGGGAGTTCAGCTGGAGGATGGGTCTGCAGATCCACCATGGCATTGCCTCTCAAGTCAAGGCCACGCAAACCACTACCAAGAAAGGTTGAACTCTGCATTACCAATGCTGAAGGAACCCTAAAGTTATTAAGGCCACGCTGCTCCTTATGTAGCACGTATTTCGTTAAACTAATGCTTCCTTTTCATCCAGAACGGCTTCAGAGTTACACAGATGGTTAAAATATATATCTATAGTAGTGGTAGTAATCCAGAAATCCCTGTGGGGTAACCCAAGGTTTTAGCCTTTCTGTTATTTTCCCTTTGAAAAGGCAGTGAGCTGGGGTTTAAGGTGGAGTGAGTTTATTTCTGTCATGGCTGCCGCAGAGAGAGCTCCATCACCCACAGATAATGCCAGATGGTGAGCCATGCCCAAATCCATCAGGCAGAGGCCTCAAGAAGAGGTTTGAAGTATAAATGGGGATTGCATGTCTCACTCAAGGAGCAGCCAACAGAAAACAAACCAAAGAACAAACAAACAAAACAAACCAACTCCAAAGAGTACTTTGGCTATAACCACGGCAGCACAAATCCGTCAGCTGCCGCTGTGCTCCTAACAGCTCTGCAAGTGGCAGAGAAGCTTCTGAGCAACCTAAGGGACAAAAGATGACGCAGAGCAGGAAAACCATGTGTGCTCAGTGGCACAGCTGATTTAGGGCTAGTTTTATCCAACCCCCTGTTAACTTACCGGTATATCATCAAGGTGGATGAACGGTTACATGGCTCAACAGAGCTGATAATCCTTTGCATGCAGTGCATTGCAGAGGGTATAAAATTTTCTGGAGATGGTGGAAGGGACTCTTGCTGCACCATATGGTCTCTTCCAGCCCTTGCACGGCACCGAGGCTCGTGCTCTCATGTGACACACCATTAGCGAGTCACATGCAGCAGAAAGCAATTTTATGGCCAGATCCTGCTCTTAGAAGCTATGATGACTAAACTAGCTAATCAAATCAGCATAAATGTGCAAACACCGTTTTAGCAGCTGTGACCATAAATACCATCAGCAGAATGTGAATAATCCTGAGCACAAGATGAGTTGAGTAATGGGTTCCCAATGGGTGTTGAAGCCATCAGTCCGCTGCCTGGCAACTCGGAGATGGGGGCGAGGCAGGGAGGTTTGATTATGATGAGTCTGAAACAGCAGATGCAGTTATCAGGACAAAGCAGCTAGATCACATGCACCAGAAAAAGGGGGAAAGGGGGAAAAAAAAGAACAAAATCATTTATTGAGAGAAATAATTGTGGTGGATGCCCTGTTCTCACCCTGCTGTCTCCCAACTACAGGCACATGTGCGTGTTCCGTGTGGAGCGATTTGTTTTAGCATTCCCAAAGTGACTCATTTGGCATTTTCCAGGGACCTGCCACAGACTCCCCCCCCCATTTTGTCAACAAGCCATAAGATAATCAGCTGAGGTGAAATTCAATGAGAACACAGATACCAAGGCTAAATTTGTTTTTAATTTGTGCCAGCTTCTGCTAATGGGAGCCAGGGTGCAGGGCTCTCAGCACTGACAAAGGGGAAGGGGGGTGGGGGAGGAAAGCTGCTGAAATTAACAGCACGTGAAAGTCTTAACCTCCCCTCTGGTGAGGACCAGCCATGCACATGGTCCCAGAGCAGATGGAGCAGGCTGGAGTGGGCATGGCCAGAGCGGAAGGACTATCCTGTGAACCACTCTGCCAGGGGCCCAGGGGAGAAGATTGCTGGAAACATGGCCAGCTTCTCCCCTAGTAAAGTGCTTTAGTGAGGGAAGTGGCTTTTGTGGCTTAAAAAAATGAATCTACCTCCCTGTACCTGCCAGCATGAATCTGGCTCAGCCATATAAATATATTTGGTAGTGGGGGGAAAACCCCAAAACAACAAAACACAAAACCCACAGGAAAAAGACCAGCTATGGTCTCTCTGTCCTGATGGCTTTTGGCAGGCTGTTAAAAATGTTTGGTTGTTACAGATCATATCTTGCTCTGATGATGATATCCAACCCTGCTCTGGAGCAAAATCCAGAGTCTAGAGGGCAGGAGAAATATTGTATTGCATCTTGCCTCACATTGCAAAAAGGTAATCTGTGTTTGCTGAGTTGTCAAAATCTGAAGAAAAGTCCTGTGGGGGGGGGGGGGTACATCTGCATGGCAGACATTACAGCTCATGCCAGTACTGCAGCTTTTAGCTGAGATTTAATACTGATCTGTCTTAGTCCAGAACACAAAGTGATTGTCAGCATTTCCAAGCTCCCAAGGAGCTGGCAGCCCAGCCTGGATTGCCATATACATAGATACACCAGGCTGCTAGTTTGAAGCATATGTACTGCAAAACCAGGGTTACTGCAAGGGTTTGGGTTGCTGTATTTCCTTAGTTATAACCTGGTCTATTCTATTCTATTCTATTCTATTCTATTCTATTCTATTCTATTCTATTCTATTCTATTCTATTCTATTCTATTCTATTCTTGCTGTGTTTAGCTACCCAAAAGATTAAGCTGTGCCCAGGACCAAGGGGCAACCTTTCTGAGTTCAGAGAATCACAGAATGGTCTGGGTTGGAAGGGATCTCCAAAGGTCATCCAGTCCAAGCCCCTCTGCACTAAGCAGAGGCATCCTCAGCTAGATCAGGTTGCCCAGACCCATGTCGAGCCTCACCTTGAACATCTCCAGGGATGGGGCCCCAACCACCTCCCTGACTCATCAAGCAGAGGATTTGAAGAGACAGACTTTCCTAAGTGACTGTCAGCTGTGCAAATGAACATAATGGGCTCAGTGCTTAGAAACTGGAGATGAAAGATGAAAGGAAAAAGAAAAAGAAATAGAAAAAGCTCTTCCCTGGCCAAGAAGCAAAAGGACAAGTGACAGAACATCTTGACATGCTGATGGAGAACATGAAAGACAGGGGTGGTGCTGGGCTGTGGCTCCTCAGATGATGGCAGGCTCGGTTTATGCCAGGAAAGCTTGTACAAGCACTGGCACCGTGCACAGGGAGCGCCTCAGTAAATATGTGGAAACACCCGAAAGAAGAAAAGGAAAACAGCAGAAGCAAATGCAGGGGATCTAGCTGCCTCCCATACCAGCACTTAAGGTGTGTCCCTCAGCAGCTTTCCCTAGAGAAACTCTGTGCATTTATTTGTGGGTTGTTTTTTTTTCATCCCCACCCTTAGGTAGCATTTAAAATAACCTCCTTCCTCCTAAAGGGGAGTTTCTTTCAGCAGTGTCCATCCACTGAAGTTACCCCAGCTGTTGGCTGCCCACTGACCTGAAGTACTTCCACAAGACAACTACCTGATGCTGAGACCAGATGTGGATGAGAAGATGAAGGGGAAAGGGCTGTATGTCTTGGTGCCAAAAAGGACTGGAGGAAGTCAGAACTGAGGGAAATCTGGGCTCCAGTGGCCAAACTGGCCACACCATTTCTCCAAAGCATGGAGATAATTTGGAGTAAAGGGGTGCATTTCACACATTACACTTCTCTATTTCAAAATAGACACCAAGATCTCAGTCCAAGATAGCATACCCATCCTGAGCCAGGCCCATCACTAGTTACCAGCTTCTCCTTCAAAAACACACCACAGCTGCAACTCCAGGCTGGAGAATTACTGGCAGAACTGGTACAAACTCTGGCACGTGTTTTAAAGCCTTGTTTTCAAGGTCCAGAAAATTCCAGCTCACTCTCTTCAGCATGTTTCACTGCAGCATCAGCCTCTGCATGTCTGCATCATGACTGGGGCCAGGGCCAGGAGATGCAAGGTACTACCAAAGACTGTCCTTGTGCTATTCCTGGTTTCATCTGAGATAAAATATAGTAGAAAATTTTGGGAGAACTTCTATTCCCATCCAGTCCATGCCTCCCAAACCCACAAGTTCTGGGTAACTGAATGAACATATGAGGGAACATCTCAATGTGTAGATGCAGAACTCTTGCCAGCATGTGCTGCTCTTTGCTGTGCACACAGGAAGGTTTCCCTTTGTGCACCTCTGCACACAACAAGCTTAGTTCCTGAGCTTTCAGGAGCAGTAGAAAAGAGTTGCCTGTCCAATGTTCATTTTTTCAGTATGAGATATAAGGATGAAGCAGTGCACCCCAGCTTTGAGAATCCTGACACTGCCTTGCCTATTTGAGGGGGAACAAATATGGTTGTTATTTATTTATGGCGCAACAGCACAACCCAACCATCTTCCACCCCAAGAGATGCCCTAGGGCCCACATGACAGGATCCTACCCAGACTCCAGACAACAGGGTTCATGAGATAATAAAAGCTTTCTTCTGCTCCCTGTGCCTTCAAGCAGGGCATGACTTGAAGCAAGCCCACCCACAAGAAGCAGCATGTCTGTGAGGTGTAACCCACTGCGGTGCCATGTGATACCTTCCCCTTCCTGGGGAGTTCAAAAGGGAGCATCCTCGAGCAGCTCCTGCTCTGCAGCAGTGAGCCTCGTCTCCTCTCCAGTCAGGCATCACCTGCCCAAGTAACTCCCCTTTGAGCCATCCCTTGACCCAAGTCTGACATCCAGCTGAAGTGTGCAGGATCAATTTTTTTCCAGGGATTACAGGAGCCCCAGACTGCATGGAGTCTGAATATTGCCACATCATTGCAGGGGCATGGCATATAAAACAGTAATTTGTGGCAAGAGCTCAGATTTTAAATAGATACAACAAACAGCAAGAGAAAATCTATTGCTGTTTCTACTACAGTGTGGAAGCACTGAAAAATCCAGGTGGTATCTCAGTTATAGTCACAGTTATATTTGTCACACTTGTGCCTGTTAGGCCAATATCATAGCCAATCCAGATGGGGAATGACCAGAGTAAACCTGGGTCTGACAGGCAGTTTACAACTAGCATTTAAAGATAAATCTAAATTAGGTGACAGTTTACCTTCAAACACCATAAACCCTCACAGTTTAGGAAGTGGCTGCACAGGGCAACTTGCAGCGGGCTGGGGGTTACCCAGAGAGGCAGGGGGGAGGGCTGGAGAAAGAAGCATTTTCAACCAGGTCACACTGGGACCAAGGAATGGGGCTAGTGGGTCACAGCCCCTCATTTCCCTTACTGACTCTCCCATGAGGCCCAGTTGCAGCTGGTAGAGCAGGATGGCTTCATCTGCTTTCTGCCCATTGCTATGACCAGACATCAACAAGAGGGATTAACTCTGGATAAATCCCATAGCCAAAAAGAGGATGTGACATTTCCCTGCAACATCCCAATTAGAGAGAGAGGTGCATGCAGCAGAGTTATCTGCTTCACACTCCATATTTTTCCCCCAGCAGCAGGAAAAAGGATTTCCTGTCACCCACTAAATCCTCAATGTTTCTTATCTGGCTGTTTCAAGCACAGCTTTGTTATTCCTTCCACTAACTTCTGAGGGCACTCATAGTATCATAGTATCATAGAATCAGTCAGGGTCGGAAGGGACCACAAGGATCATCTAGTTCCAAACCCCCTGCCATGGGCAGGGACACCCCACACTAGATCAGGCTGGACAGAGCCTCATCCAGCCTGGGCTTAAACACCTCCAGGGATGGCGCCCCAACCACCTCCCTGGACAACCCATTCCAGGGCTTCACCACTCTCATGGGGAAGAACTTCCTCCTCACATCCAGCCTGAATCTCCCCACCTCCAGCTTCATTCCATTCCCCCTAGTCCTATCACTACCTGAGATCCTGAGAAGTCCCTCCCCAGACTTCTTGTGGGCCCCCTTCAGACACTGGAAGGCCACAATTAGGTCACCTCGGAGTCTTCTCTTCTCCAGACTGAACAGCCCCACTGTTATTGTATCACAAGAGCAGACTAGAGTTTGAAGTTCCATGCTTTTTTAATTAATTTATTTATTTTGGGGGGGGGATCATCCACTCTGGTTTTACTTCCTTTCATTTTCCTCATAGGGGAAGCACTGACATTTCAAAGCAGCACATTTGCTGTATGCTCATCCAAAAGAAATCAAGGTCCTGTCTATGCTCTTTCCCTCAGAAAATGCCTCCCAAACTTGTGGCATTAAAAAAAAATAAATAAATCTGATTTCACAGAAGCACAAAGACACAAGCTACTTCAAAGCAAGGCCATGCAAAATAAAGCCTACCATTAAATACAAGAGGCTGGAATGAGAGATCCCACCTCTGATTATATTCATTCCCCAAGAAGTTTCGCCCAAGTTAGAGCTGCTGGGTCATGTCCATGACTTTCTCACACATACCATTAAACCAGGCAGGCTCCCCGGTGTCACACCTTGTGTATGTATGCAAAAGGCTTTGGCATTACATATGCTTAATCCTCACATGCAGGGATATCTTCTCATGAGAGGTACAAGTGACCATGTGCTGGGGTCAGCCAGAACCATCTTAGAGCAGAGGTACAGAGATACTGAAGTCACCTACCTACCTCTCTGACTGTGTTAGACAGATCTGAGGCCATGTGCCTATCTCACAGGCACTGGGGCTTGGGTTTGGAGGCCAGCATACAGCCTCACAGATCTCAGGGCTGGGAGAGTTTCACCACCAGCAGCACCAGTGCTGCTGTGGGAGGGTTGGGATTCAGTGAGACCAGGGAGTATGACAGTTATGCTTCACTCAGGTTAGAAACAACCAAGCTTGAATACAAGCATGTCTCCACCCAAAGCAAAGCCATATGCAACTCAGCTCAGGAATGAGAACTATGCAGCCAGAGGTTTCCTCTAGTTATTGTTTGGGGTTTGGGCTACAGTGCTCAGGCAGGGGAAGAACAAAAAACACAGAGGGTGCAGGAAAGCCAGGCACAGCCACAGGAGCCTCAGCCCAAACTCAGGCCCTAGTTTCAGGATGCAAGGCAAGAGGTGGTGATGCTCTCTGCAGCTTTCTCTCACCCTCCACTACAGCTTGCTGCTCCTACATCTCAACTGTACCAAAAGAACCGTTTTTGACACTGATGTTCATGTGACATGCTCATGTGACATCAATTTCACTAGACAGCAGAACAGACATGACAATGTTTAAATAAGAACTGTATTAGAAAGAGCAAACTCCAACATAATTCTTTTTTCCCAGCAAGATACACAGAAGAAGACCCCAAATATTGCCCCCACACAGCCCAAATATTGAATTTGCCATTTCAATTTAAAAGATACAACCTGAAGCATGTCGTGTGCTGGGTGAGAGATGGCTCAGTTTTCATTTCCCTCTTGTGCAGATTAGGTTCAACATTCTTTCAGCCCAACACACAGCCACTCACCACTACTCTGACTCTTTCCCAGACCTGCTGCAAATGCAGGGCTGTGGAGCAATCAGTGGAGATTCATGAGCATTGGCCTCTTAAATACTAAGTTTCAAGTACACTGTGCCCAGAATCAGAGGTAAGGGATTGCTCTGTTACTGGCCAGTTTTGCATCATCGTCACTGATTTCCCAGCAAACACAGCAGTATTTCACTGGGTGGAAAGTCAGCTCACCATACTTCTCATCCCAGCTCCTGGCTTTTTCAGTGCAGACAGCAGACTCAGGGAGCAGTGGTTTTGTAATTAAGATGATTTTAGTTCCAACTGCCAAGGAAAGGGGATTTTCACATTCTCCCCACTCCTGTCCCTACCTTTGTCCTTCTGTTGGCATGAGCATCAGCCAAGCCAGGGAACTGATCCAGCTGGAAACTATGTGCTTGTCTTTTCCCTTTCTGCTGGGTCAGTTTTCAGAGGGATCAGATTCCTAATCTGGCAGATCACTCAAGAGCTGATTTTGGCACCATGGAGAGCACATGACCCAGCAGCACAGACTTTGACCAGCTGAAAGCAAGGATAAGCCTGTATCTGCAGAGAACACCCATGGGCCACCCTGTACTCACCCATGCAAAGATCTTCTGTCTGCAAAGATCTTCTGTCTGCAGAAGGAAAGGGGCTTTTCCCGGGGCCTGTTCTGCTCCCAGAGAGGAACAGACATGTTTTGGGTAGAGACACCATCTCCCATCTCTACCTGCTTCACTTTCATGTCCCTTGCCACTGCTCTGCTGCTTCTTCTCAGCTCTTTGGTAAAGCCCAGGGCTCCACTCCAGCCTTCCTCTCAGGTCAGTATTTGTCTTTAAACAGTCCCATGCCTCTTGCCCAGGTACTTTCAGTCCTTATGTACACATGGATTTACCAGCAGCCACAGACACCAGTAAGATATGGATGTGCATGCCCAGGGCAGATGCACACAAGCACAGACCTAAAATATCACCAAAATATTCTGGTTCCCCCAGGCTGAAGAACTGGGCTGTATTGCTCTGAACCATTACTACTAAGCACACTGTTTCTATGGCTACACCTTCCTCAGCTTTCACTCCTGCATTCAGCAACTGATTCTCTTTGTCTGTCTCTCTGTCTGTCTGTCTGCCTCTCCCTGGCACACAAGCACAAACTAGACATCCCACCTATTCTCCACTCCAAACACCTCCAATCTTCCTCTCACACACAGCCTAAAAATCCAGGGTGACTGTTTCTTGAGACACAGCAGAAAAGGGGCCACAGACTTCTGAGCCAAACCAATTGCAAACGCCATCAATGCCACAGCCAGGCTCCTGAGCTTCCAAGCTTATTTACAGCAAACGTGGAGCTGGTAGTGTTTCCTTCTGATCCAAACGGATTGCAAATGCCAGCAATGCCACAGTCAGGCTCCTGAGCTTCCAAACTAATTTACAACAAAGGTGGATCTGGTAGTTTTTACTGCAGAACTTTATTGTTATTTATGGTGGCATGAAACCACAGCAGCATGCAAAGAGCAGGCAGACCCCTTCATCCCCGAAGCCACTCACAAGAGGCTGAAGAGCTGGCGTGCTGAGTGATAGTAAAGAGGGAAATATCTCCCAGGGATGCTCTAACAAGAAACCTCGTGCAGAGGAGGTCAGCAGTACCTTGGCCTCAAGGTGACTTGTTTAGCAGGGTGGAATGAAGACATCAGTCGGATGTTGGGGGAATGCTAATGGCTGGGAGCAGCTCATGTCAAGCTGAATAAATCCTTTGCTCTCCATTCTGAAACACAATGGCACATGAATGACTAAGCAATTCTGATAACAATTCAATAGACAAATGTCAGCCTGCTTTGATTAAACATTACTTCTGGAGCTGTTCTAGGGCAGCTAAAGACACATCAGCTTGCTTCTCTCAACTCAGTCCTCCTAGCAACCCAGCCAGGACAGAGAGACATTTATTTCACAACACCTATAACTGATTTTTTTCTCTAAAGCAATTGGAACTCTGGTAACATCTGAACTAAGTCTAAATTCATGCAAGCACAGCTTGGGGGGTGTTGTGGAAAAACAAAATAGCCACTCTCTATTTTAAGAACTCAGTTTCACTGTCACTTCTCCCTTGCTACATCACAGTTATCCCTAGTGCTGTAATAACACAGTCCAGTTAGGAGATATAGGTGGAACTGAGCCATGTAATTACTACATTTCCACATGTATTTTTGTATATTTGCAGCACTGAAATAACACTCCCCTAGCACAGGGTTAGTCCAGACAAACACTTCAGTTTAGGAATGTGGCTAAAACAAGCAGCAGATCTAACTCAATGTTTAAGTATGTCCCTCTCTGCGCTGGAGGTTGGTCCTTCCATGAAACGATAACTAGCCCTTTTATTTTTGTGGAGAACATCTACACGAGCAGCTTTCCATGATCTGCACCCTCTACCTCACTGGCCCCCAGATCTGTTTGCAATGATGAGAGGAGTAGCCTCATGCACATACACACACGGGCTTATACCCTTGTCTCCAGTCAGTTGTGAAATAAGCTGCTCAGCGCTGCATCCGTAATGGGGACTGCAGTGCAGATGGCAAAAGCAGAGCCACAACTCGTGCTGTGCCTGCGCCAGTAGAGGTGTGTGATGCAAGCAGAGCTGCTCAAAGAAGCGTAACACACCAACAGCGAGCAGGGGAGCAGAGGCAGCAACTCCTGAAGCATTTTCACCTTCCTATCTATAGAAGTGGCTGTCTAGGGTGACAGTAACATGGAAAGATGTCCAGAAGATCCTGAGTGAAATGCTGCCTGCACTGCAGTCTATGGGAATGTGGGTTCCACTCTGTGAATCAGTGCTGGGCTGTGCTTCAGTGATGCATATTCCTTTGTAGTTGAGACAACTTAAGCAGAAAACAAAGCAAGAATCTCCTACACCTCCAAGCAAATGTCCACAGCCACCACAACCCCCAGGGGCCTCGTTGCTGCATTTGACCATAGTCTAGGACAATGAGTGAGATGTTATCTATCTAATTCCACTCTCAAGAAATTGCTTTGGCTACTTTCCTTTCTGAGAATGAGCATGTGGAAGCAATGTGCCCTTGTAGACACACAACCCACATCTACAAGAGTACTGGGTGACTGTGAACTGAGGCTGCTCCTTTAGACGTGGTAATTGGCAGATGCTGCATCCTACAGGTAGAGGTTTCAGAGAAGACATCTACACTGAGTACACATTCACAGGGACAATGACTGCCCATTTGTGTAGAGGTGAATGTATGTACACATGCACAGCAAGAAACTAGAAGACGGAAGAGTCCTGCTTGCCCCTAGCTGCAAAAGGGAATTCTAATCTTTGCAGCTCCCCTTTGATAGCACAGAGCTGCTTTGCAAAATCACCAGGATGCCCCTTATACCTTTGTTGTTTTCAATACTCTTTAAGAGTTTCCTCTGATGCCTGATTTGCTTTATTAGAGAAACCTACTCAAAGGGATTTGTGTGCATGCTCAGCTTGATTTGTGAACTCCAACAGGAGGGGCAGCCAGTAAAATTAATGAGGTTCTGGGCAAATTATTGCACATGCAGGCCCACAGACATAAAGCATTAACTGACTGTCTAATTAACAAAGGCCACGTGCCCGATTAAGCATGCAAACGTTGCTGCTCATACACACACATTGACACACATTAATGTCTCAGCGAGGATACATTTGCAAGTGTCTGTTTGGAACGATGATGAAGCACGCAACCTGCTTCTCTAAACACTCTTCAGCATGCAGAAAATATGTACACGAAATAATCTGCTGCCCATTGCTGTAATGAGCACGAATTCTTTCTGGAAAGCAACACAGCAGGTCTCCAGGCTCACGCGGGCCCTGCTTTAAAAACACCTAGAAGGGGGCAAACGAAGGACAAAGAGGCCTTGAAAGAAAAAGTTTTAACTCCCTTTCAGTCTTGTCCTTGCAAGTGAAGGGTTGCTTTCATGTTACAATGTCCTTGTTGTAGTATGTGATAAGAGGACAGGGGGATATGGTCCTATTCCTAATTCTGCCCTGTTCTTACCACATAACACTCATTCTCTGGGTCTTCATCTCCTTCCTGATTACAGCTCACATTTTTAAATTCACAGCCATAAGTTCTTTTTCCCTCTCCTCTCCTCTCCTCTCCTCTCCTCTCCTCTCCTCTCCTCTCCTCTCCTCTCCGAACCTCTCCGAACCTCTCCGAACCTCTCCTCTCCGAACCTCTCCGAACCTCTCCGAACCTCTCCTCTCCGAACCTCTCCTCTCCGAACCTCTCCTCTCCTCTCTGAACCTCTCCTCTCCGAACCTCTCCTCTCCTCTCTGAACCTCTCCTCTCCTCTCCGAACCTCTCCTCTCCTCTCTGAACCTCTCCTCTCTGAACCTCTCTGAACCTCTCCTCTCCTCTCTGAACCTCTCCTCTCTGAACCTCTCTGAACCTCTCCTCTCTGAACCTCTCTGAACCTCTCCTCTCTGAACCTCTCCTCTCCTCTCTGAACCTCTCCTCTCTGAACCTCTCTGAACCTCTCCTCTCTGAACCTCTCCTCTTCTCTCTGAACCTCTCCTCTCTGAACCTCTCCCCTCCTCTCCTCTCTGAACCTCTCCTCTCTGAACCTCTCCTCTCTGAACCTCTCCTCTCCTCTCCAAACCTCTCCTCTCCGAACCTCTCAGAACCTCTCCGAACCTCTCCTCTCTGAACCTCCTCTGCTCCTTTCCTTTCCTTTTTCCTTTCCTTTCCTTTTTCCTTTCCTTTCCTTTCCTTTCCTTTCCTTTCCTTTCCTTTCCTTTCCTTTCCTTTCCTTTCCTTTCCTTTCCTTTCCTTTCCTTTCCTTTCCTTTCCTTTCCTTTCCTTTCCTTTCCTTTCCTTTCCTTTCCTTTCCTTTCCTTTCCTTTCCTTTCCTTTCCTTTCCTTTCCTTCCCTTCCCTTTCCCTTTCCCTTTCCCTTTCCCTTTCCCTTTCCCTTTCCCTTTCCCCTTCCCTTTTCTCTTTTCTTTGAAATCAAGCAAGAGCTAGAAACAGCAATGTCTCAGAAGTGGTGGTTACAGTACAGGATACCTGTTCTATATCAGTTCACTTAACTCAATTAACAATGCTGCCAGATCACATCATTTTGGGACACAGATATGATCAGTCAGTGGGGAGGCCAGGAAGGCAAAATGCTGGAAAGCTAGTAGCAATCTCAGGGTGCCACAGATGATGCTTTCAGCACCAGCTGCAGACCTGTGCCTGTCAAACAGCTGGGTCACCTCTGCACAGACCAGCAGCCAACCTGCAAGGGAGTGCTATGAAGGCCAGGCAGCAGAATAGAGCTATGAAGAGACTGGTCTGTGTGAAACAGGGAGGCAATTTGTTCTCCTCACCTCTAAGCCTTGGATAATCAACTCATGCCCTCTGCTCCTTTCTGTGCATCTCTGCTATCTGCAGCAGGAGTTGCACAGCACTCAGCCTTCGCTACATTTGCTTATGGCTGGTGCATTGACAGAACTGAAGCTCAAGGCTTCTCTCAAGCCCACAAGTAAGCCCTACTCCTCACAAATGCTCAGAAACTCAATTTCTCCAAGGAGCCAGGGAGGCCAAGGGGGTTGTTAGAAAGACTAGTTGTGTCTGCAGTGTGTTTCTTTGCCGCTGGACCATCTCCAAAGACATTTCAGGTGCTGATGAGACCTTCCAGCACATCCATTTAGAGTCTGCAGTTTCCCTTCCTTCCTGCATTATTTACCATACAATGCCAAGCTGCTTAAAGGGCTGTTGCAAGCTATTTTCTGAATCATCCTTTCCTCTCTGTGCTGTTTCATGTAATAATCTCTCTGAAATCTATTTTGGGAGTGGTGTTTTGCAGCAGAGGGTTGTTTTGTTTGCTTTCTCCAACTGTTCTGTGGCAGGCATAGAAAGTTGGTTCGTTATTGTAAAGCTGCTGACAAGGACAGAGTTAGAGATCCTGTGTCCTGTCAGTCTCTCCTTGCTCAACTCTCCTCTCTGGGGTAGGGATGTGGAGGCTCAGAATGACAAGTGCAAGGCTATGCCCATTAATTTCTTGCTGGGGAGTTGCTCCTGATTATCAGAGCTGCAGGCAAAGGTTTGTTTTCAGAGTTGCATGGGGATGACAGGTCACATTGATTTCTTTGAGCAAGGTCTCTGATAAAGGTTTGGATTTCTGAATTATTCTTATACTATGCAGAGCATCTTGGCAGTCTGACTATGAAAGGAAAAAAAGAGCATGGCCTTTGCCAGCAGCTGTGTTAGAGAACAGGAAAAGGAAAAAAAAAGAAAAAGAAAAGAAAACCAAAACCAAACAAAAATAAAACCACCCCAGGGGATGTGTTTTGAGCTGGCCAAATTTGAAAAGGCTTTTTACAGAAACACCCAGAAATCTTGAGTCTTTAGACTTCAGACCTCTGTCTGGGAACCAAAGGCACATTTTGTATCAGAGAGACCACACTTAATTTGATACCTGAAATCAAAGTCTGAAGTTGTAGACAGGCAGATGTTGGTCTCTTCTCCCAGGCAGCCAGTACCAGAACAAGAGGACACAGTCTCAGGCTGTGCCAGGGGAGGTTTAGGTTAGATGCTAGGAAGAAGTTCTATACAGAGAGAGTGATTGCCCATTGCAATGGGCTGCCCAGGGAGGTGGTGGAGTCACCATCATTGGAGGTGTTCAGGAGGAGACTTGATGGGGTGCTTGGTGCCATGGGTTAGTTGTTTAGGTGGGTTGGATTGGATGATGGGTTGGATGCGACAATCCTGAAGGTCTCTTTCAACCTGGACTACTATTATTATTATGATTATGATTATGATTATGATTATTATCATTATCATCATCATCATCATCTTTTGACTTCAGATTTAGATGCCCTCCTCTCACCCTGGGAGTATCTGACCGGGAAGTGATTGCACACCCACACCATACCTTCAAAGCCAGAGTGCTACGCTCGCTTCAGCAGTTTTAGGCAAAGTTCAGTACACTTCTCAGCACTGAAGCATAATTGCCCAACTACAGCAGTGACTCCAGTCTCCAAAGGCCAAAAGGAGAAAGAAAAAGGAAGGAGATGGGAGGACAGCTAAGGGTAGCACATTTCAGATGTGGGATACAATTACTCCCTTTTTGGAGACCTATTTCTGGATACTGCCAGAGAACTGGACAGCTAAAACAAGAAATCAAATCTAAAATGAAAGATCATATTAGAAAGCGCACACGCCCAGACACCATGGCAGGCAAGAGCTGGGGGACCTGTGTAATCAGAGCTATAATGATTCCATAATTTCACATCCAAACATAATTAGTTGAGGTACGTTCTTTGACAGCTAGAGATTTGCAAAATTAGGGTCAAGCAGGTTCATTTTTTTAATTGCTCTCATTTCCCCCCTCTGTGTTGTTTCTTGTCGCTTTATAGCCTCCTCCCTGGGCCAAATTCATCCCTGGGGTAACCCCCTGAAAAAACCCTCCCTGAATTTGATCCTTTGTACCTTGGAAGCATGGAAACATGGCAGCAAATAGTTTTCTGCTGTGTGACAGGCCTGTCACGTGTCGCAGCATATCTGAAGGACTGTGTGTCCAGATTGCCAGCCATAAGAACCCAATTCCCTCGAAAAGAAAAGCTGAAAGCAAAATAAAAATCAAACTGTAGGCTGCTCCCTGCTTCATACATTATGGCTGTAAACTGCAGCAACAGCAGAGAGTAGGAAACAAGCCTGCCTAATTCCAACACGATTAGTGTCCACAGCTTCAGATGGTATCAGGACGCACAAGAGGCAATTTAAATATGCAGGCAGATTTCATTAACTAGTTTGAATCCACCTGACTGAACAAGCCAGGACAATAAGCCCTCTGTGTTCAGACACTCTGTAAAATGGTCTCTCTCAAAGATGATGCTCTGCCAGTTTAGGCACATCAGACATTTGAAGTGTTTATACATTGGCTCACACAGTACTTACTGGATGACCTTCACTTATCTGGAGCAGAGCTGCACCATCCACAGACTTAAAGTTCCTGTGATTGCCCCAAACATGCATCACTCACACTTATTCTATCCCTGGGAAGTGGATAAGAGCAGCAGCACCACTAAACAGAGATCAGGTCTGTGCAAACAGCTCCCCAGTCAGGAGCCACATCCCAGTCAGGGGATGAACTAACTGGCCAGGAGGATACATAGAATTACATAGAATAAACCAGGTTGGAAGAGACCTTCAAGATCATCACATCCAACCCATCAACCAATCCAACCCACCTAGACAACTAAACCATGGCACCAAGCACCCCATCAAGTCTCCTCCTGAACACCTCCAATGATGGTGACTCCACCGCCTCCCTGGGCAGCCCATTCCAATGGGCAATCACTCTCTCTGTATAGAACTTCTTCTTAACATCCAACCTAAACAGTTTCAGCTTGCATGGAAGCAGCTGAGAAGAGCAACACCAGCAGCCCCAGTGTGGCAGAAAATTCAAAAGCCCAAATCCATGTTGCATGGCTGGCACTGTTTGTACTTGATCCAGTGCCTACACTCTGCGCTGCAAACACAATGGCTGGAAATGAACCTGGGCATAAATAGTGAGCACACATTGACAGGTACAAATTTGCTGTGCCTCGATACAAGCTCCATTTCATAACTGGAAAACAAGCAGAAGTGATAGAAACTTCATGTAGGCACATCCACGTGCAGCAAGCATTTCCATGGGTGTTACTTGGACATATTTTATGAGTTGGTGGGGTGTTGTTGAGGTAAAGCAGAAGGAGGAGATGTGAATTGTTATGGTAGATGCACAAATGTCTTTTTTTTGCACTTCAAACCCTTTTAGTGATTGATTGGGAAATCTGAGGCCACAGTAAAAACCTCAGGTAGTTCGTGATGAAGTGCATATGGCTCAAATGAGGTGTGACAGGGGGAGCAGAGATTATATTTGTGCAGTACACTGCACTTTGGCATAAATTATAGCAATATTTACATAACCTATAAATATGGTATTTTAGACACAATCTTTTGTCCTCCAAAATAGCAGAATCCTTCACAACACACAAGGAACACAGCTGCTTGAAGGATGCAGCAATCCACACAAAGCAGCAAGCTAAAATTTGCAGCAAGATCACCAGGACACAGGTTTTACTCTTCAAAAAGGTTACTCTTCAAGAGATGGAGCCATCTGTAATGTCAACACTGACTGACATTTTATGTCAGCATTTATGAAACACCCTTTGTTCAAAGAATGAGAATCAGTGGCAGTGAACCTACAGAAATGTCACTGCTACTGTTAGGTGTCTTGGTCTTGAAACTGTCTCACAAACCAGAAGATACATGGGGATCACACGGAAGATTTGTCTTAGAAAACCCAGAGAAAAGGCATTCAGTATGCAGACCCAGTGCCCAGATTTGGAGTCCGTTCTCCAACCTGTGACCTTTCAGTATCACCCAGGCAAGCTGAGTGCCACTTGTCCCCTAGTCCCTGTGATGGAAAACCCAGCACCTCTAGAGCTTCTGAGTCCTGCCAGACATGTATGCACACAAACACCAGAGAAGTTGTGAGACATTTACACCTTGCTGTTGATGAAGAGTCCCTTCTTCAAGTTGTTTACTTAGTTAAACAGCAACACTCTGCACTGGTTCACCTGTAGAAGACCTTCCTCAAGCCATAAGGACTGAAGATCCCTAAATGGTTTTGAATTTCGTGAAAGTCTCAGTTCACACAAAACCATGGTATGGTCACTTCCACCAGGGGGTATTCCACCCTGAACTTCCCTCTACATCCACTCTACATGCTTGTCAACATCCAGGACAGCTTCTGAAGGCTGATACAGAACATAATGACATGGATCTGAATCAAGATCGAAGTACAGGTGTTTCCTCAACCCAAACCAACAGGACCAGATTTTAGAGGCTGAGTCCCATTTCCTACCCCAGGCAGCTACAGCCAGCAGTGCCAGGCCATTTTGCAGGCTGTCAAGGGAAGGCACTATCTCCTCCATTAACAGAAGTGAGAAGCCATCCACTGACATCCCACTTTAGAGGGCAACAAGATAAACTCTGATAGAATAGAAACTAGGATGCCAGGGGACAAGCTCAAATGACATTACACAGTCTGGCAGCAAAGGCAACAGGGTTCCAGCAAAATAAATCACGTTAAAGCACGGAGAGGCCCGGTGAGGACACCTGAAGCTTGCACATATGGCTGCTCCGCTGGGACAGGCCTGTCTGCTGCGGGTGTGCAAATCAAACCCTTTGCATCTCATTAGCCAGGCTGGGAGACATCAGTCAGGCCTGGGATGAGTGGCTGAGATTCCCCCAATGCTGTAATGGGGTGACAGTTTGGCAGCATCAGCAGTCAGATTGGCCTTTATCCTTCACAGATGTTGCTGTGCTAAGGACAAGGAGGTGTTTATTTTACAGGATGATGGGGTCTTGGCCTGTGGCACAAAGCCAAACAGCCCAAGGTCAGCCCTCCATAGATTGTAGGGTTCCTTTGGCATCCTTCCCAAGTAACTACAGCACTCTTGGTTGCGGCACTGGTGAGGCAGGAGGAGAGGTGGGGAGCATCCCTCCAAGTCTGCAGAGCCCAGGATCTGCACAGCCCAAGGCAGTGACAGTGAAGCTCTTCAGAGCTTACATGTCCAGATGGTGGCTGTGGATCAGATGCTTTAGGTGCAATAAAAAAGAGAAAATGTCACATTAATATTCTCACTTCTCCTCTTGTCATATCACCATTCTTCTTCACTGAGCCCCCAACAGGTGCAACAAGATTTGGGTGCATGTGCTGAAGTCCACCTGGGGAAGCCTTGGAAAAGAATATTTCCAAAACACTAAAGAGATTCTTCTTTCCATGTGTGCTACAAAGCCACAACAACGTGGCACTTGTGTTTGTGTTAATATGGGGCAACTGGACTAAAGTTGAGTTCTTTAGTAGTATTCATTTCTGGAACTGTCAACTTACTACCTGAAGGTTTTCTCAATATTCAGAATTAACAGCTCTCATGGTTTCCAGTGCAAATGAGATCAGAATCTGGCTTAATTTTAATGCAGAGAACAGAGAAGGACCAGAAAGAGCTTGGCACTTCTTTGCCATCATGGAAACGCTCTGACTCTGAGGTTTCCTGTTTCTAGTTTTGGACAAATTTTGAAGGGATACTGTCCAAGTGACAGCTTTCCATTTCCACTTCCATTCCCACTTCCTTACACACAGCCCATAGGACCCAGTATTCCCCAAACAGCACACATGGAGCTCCTGAATGCTGCAATATGGAGGTTCCCATTAGCTCATTGTAAACACTGCATTCATCAGCGTCGTCCAATATCTGCTGCGGCCCATTTTGGACTAATTCTTGGAAAAATCAGCTCTAAGACTCCAGCTTTCTCAGTCTGTGATGACTCAATATGGTGAGCACTAAGGAAACACACACCTAGAAATCCTCACCTTGAAAGCCATGCCAAGTTCATTGCGTTTTAACAACGGGAGTATAAATACTGCAGGTAGTACTGAAGGAAGCAGCGCCTTATTGCTGCAGAGAGGCAAACAGCAGGGAGGAAACAGTTTAAAATGCAAATTTGCTTTGTGTACCTTTGAACTGGAATATCCTCAGTCCTCAAATTCACCCCACCCCCAGGCTTTAGTGGGGATTTGTAGTCCTGCGTGCCAAGATAGATTGAACACTATTTTTAATCACATCTTACAACCACACTGTCCCAAATGCTTTTGGAAGACACAGCAATCAAGGGAGCAAAATTAGGGAAAACTGATGCAGAGCTGCAACGTGAGGAATAGATTTGTGCTTGGGATTCAAAGCCCTCACAGGAAAGAGTGATCTCAAAAGGCAGAGGTAAGGAAGAAATGAAAAGCTGTAAGAGATGGGGCTGGAGCAGAGTTGGAGAGCTGACAAGGTGGAGAGAAACAAGAAGGGAATATTTCATAAACTGGATTAAGCTGTAGGAGCCAACAGCACTAGAGGCAAAGCTCGGGGCAGAGGGAGGGCACTCAAGGACACTGCAGTAGAACTTGCAGGCTCTTGAAGCTCGCGCTGAACTTTCTGTTCCCTGCTGCCTGTTTTGGAGTGTGTTCTGGGGATGCCTCCTCTTGGGAACTCGCCTGCTGGAAGAAGGTTACAAAGCTACAGCTCGGCACTGCTTATGTTGTACATGACAGCGGCACATAGGCATGCTATGACTCGGCATCCCTATATAGCACTGAGAAGTCGTGCTGGGGTAGAGGGGTGGGATTGGCAGGTTTTGCAACTCCAGGGACCCTTTGTGGCCCACAACAGTAGCCACTCAGTGCATGTGAAAGTCAGCTGTTTCCTCCTGCAGAGGACTGGAGCGGTTTCCTCAGGCCTGTTCCATATGTTGCTAAATTCTACCCCAGTCTGCAAACTCCTTTGAGATGGGATTTGAATCTGATCTGCACTCAATAAATCTCAGCCAAAAAAGAAGCCTTGTATGGTTTGCCCAAATCTGTTCAAGGATCCCAGAGGTCATTACAAAAGTTAGTAGATATTAACTAACTCTCCAGACATCGGTGTATCAGACCTGGGAAGTTTCTGCTTCTCCAAAATACAAGTCCAGAGGCTGTGTTTGGCAAGTCAGTGCTAGGATGGGGCAAGGGACCCCAGGGACAAGCTGGAGTGCTCGCTCATTAATACAGCCCACCAAGAGCAGGGGGTGCTGACCAACTCTCCAGCTATTTGCAGCACAGCTCACTCAGCTCTCTGTTTCTGCATAACCCCACATGCCAGAGGCAGCTGGGCAGTGTCTTGAGCACTGGGTCATGAAGGAGAGGAGGGGTTCACAAGAGGCAGTGCTAGCAGTGAGGAAAGGCAAGGCAGGAGCCAGCCACGTGCACTTGGTGCAGGAGTGCCAACAGGTCCATCCTGTGCAGCACATGGAAGTGTTGCTTTCTCACAGAGTGAGATCCCCATGTGTTTCTCTGACTGAAACTTCAATATATAAATACAGACTGTGGTTTCATTCTGGTGATGGCCTACAGTAGGGTATAGATAGGCTGGAGGAGAGATGAGGTGGAGCAGGTGCATGGCACAAGCAGAACAAGTTCAGGTTACCCTGTAGACCTCCCCAACCTATTGAATCAGGACTGCAATCTGGGACAGACCTAAATATTTGCACTGGAGGCCCATAATGTCCAGCAAAACATGAATAATACAAATGGTTTGCCTTCCATCAACTCCAGCAAGAACACATCAAATCCAGTTAATCAGATTTAGTAACATTTTAACCCAGGCAGTACTAACACCAAGCACCTGGCAGGGAACTTGGGACCCATGTCTATGTGCCAACTTTGCCACAGCAGTACAGGGAAAGTTCTGTCTTGCAATCTCAACACTCCACTTTCAAGGCCACTGCCTTTTGCCTTGTGCTCCCTTGTGAACCCTCAGGGCAGGCAGGCCAGGGAAATCCAGGCTCAGCACTTGCTGCAGCTTTTTCTGTGTGCCAGGGGCCTGTCCACCATGCAGAAGTTTTTTGCTCTGGCACAGGCTGTTTTAATTTTCCAGAAAGGAGATGTTTCTTGGGAAAGCAGCTTATGTCTTGTGAAAGGGCAAAGGGTTATCTTAGTCAGCCAGCAGTGACCTGAGCTCTGGAGGATGGAAAGGAGGAGGCAGACACTTCTGTACTGCTGGTCACCTTATTAGAAGCAAACTGACATTAACCTCACCAGTATGCAAGATGGACACAGATGCCATGTCACAGAAAGCATGAGGGTTGTTTAGAGTACAAATGTCAAGAGTATCTCTGCTCTGCAGGATACACAAAACCCTGCTGCTCCCACCCAGGTATAAATGGCAAACCCTGGAGAAAAGGGTTCTGCCTCTTCATCTGCCATGCCACATATGATCCATCATCCCACTCTGCTACTTAGACTCACCAAACTTCCTTTCCTAAACTGAAAAATCTGCCTCTATGTAAAAGCCACTGAGAAAGTTTCAGCCTTAGGAGGATTTTGAGAGCGCAGTGCTAAGGTAAGCAGTTTGTACTGAATCCTAACTAGAACATCTCCTGGGCACACTCATGGTAATTATTATATAAGAAGTAGTTTAATATGAGATTAAGTTCCTGTACCATTGTACTCCACAGGCGAAGTACAAGGGGCAAGGAAGCAGAGGAGCTTTGTAATTGTCTCGTGTTCACACACAACTGCTACTGCTGCTCAGCTCTTAGGGTTTGTGTCCTGCTGCACACCCAGTTCTTCCACTGACTCCCTCTGCAAAGAATGCAGGATTGGGCACCATCTTGCAGTGCCAAGTCTGTATCCTTCCCATGCTGTCTGCTTACTGGGAACCCCTTGAAAGGCTTAAGTTGAAATCTGTTACTGTAATGAAGCAGACACTGTTGCTCATGAAAACTAAGCTGCACAGGCTGCTTTGTTTGCAGGGTTGCTAAGGAGTACTGGTTACTAGTATTGATTTTATTTTTTTCTAAGGCCTCTGAACTACTTACCAAAACAAGTCACTCCACATGCACTACAAATAACCAAGCCTGGTTCCCTACAGCTTTGTGTCCTTTGTCCCTGAACTTTTTTTTTTCCCAGTGCAATGCCCCTCTCCCTCTCCCCACAGCCAGGATCTCCCTCCCACATCTCGCTTCTGCTTGGCAGAGCAAGAGGGAGCAGAAGTGATAGCTGGGTCACAGCTATAAACCTGTTTATTGCCTGGCTGGGAGCTACAAACAGTGGCTGATTGCTACATTCTGCCTGCTTTGCTCTCGCTGGGGTAAGTTTTTTCCTTACTATCCAGCCATAAGTTTTCAGAAAATCTGTAGGAACTTCATTCTCTTTTGTGATTTGATAAATTGAGCTCAAATGTGGCCAAAAGCTTTTTCTGAGGGCAAAAGGGGATAGACAGGCAGTAAAGTTGCACAACCTGGAAATGAGGCTAAAAGCACATACAGTCAGGAACGACCTGGATTTTGTAACAAGATACACAGGGCTGAGGAAGGGGTGGGGAGGGGGACCTGTATCTGATAATGATTCTTCTGACATAAACTATTTAATGAACACACCTAGGACCTGCCAAATGTAACTGTCAGAACACTGATGTGATGAATATTCACATATCAGGATGTTGCAACTTAAATGACACAGATACCATTCAAATGCTAGGGTCCAGAGTGTAAAAACAAACTGAAAAAGTCTGAGAAACCTAAGCCTTGTAGCTGGGCCTCTTGCTAATGGCAGCTTTGCATCTCTTCATGAGCCAAAAGAGTTCAGCAGACTTCACTTTCTCCAGTTTTCCTTTGGAAAAGGACCTTTTTGGTAAAATCTCTTATGGTTGCTAACAAACATTCAGCTTCACCAGCACTAGCAACACAGGGACCATAGGTGTGATGCATCTGTAAAGAAGTTGCAATTGTTTGTGTCTGTGTCTCTATGTGTTTCTGTGTGTCTCTGTGTGTCTGTGTATGCACACTAACAAGGTCTTTCCAGCAAAGGACAGCACATCTAGGGGCATAGACACAGTGGCACAGGCAAAAAGGTCAGTGCTTTGTAGAGGCCATCTACTCTTCTTGGTCACCTTTGAGCACATGATTACATGTGGAAACAACCATACTAAGAAGAAAGCAGGCCTATGCAAACACACATCACAAAGTCAAAGAATTAGACTGGTTGAGGTTGGCAGAGACCTCTGGAGGTCATCTTGTCCAAGCCTCTGCCCAAGCAGGGCCTCTCACAGATGCTGTCCCAAGACCATATCCAGACAGCTCTTCAGTATCTCCAAGGATGGAGAGGCTACAAGATTCTCTGGGCAACCTGCTCCAGTACTTGGTAACCCACAATGCAAAGCAGCATTCCCTGATGCTCAGGCAGACACTCTCAAGTTTCGGTGTGCATCCATTTCCTCTTCCCCTGCCAATGGACACAACTGAAAAGAGCCTGGTTCTGTCTTCTTTACACCCTTCCTTCAGGTATTTGTACACACTGATGAGATGTCCTCTGAGCCTTTTCCACAACAGAGTCCCAGTTCTCATCTTCTTCTCATAGAGTAGATGTTCCAGTCCTTAATCATCTTAGCAGCCTTTCACTTGACTCTCTCCAGTAGCTCCACAACTCTTCTTGTTCTGGGAAGCCCAGAATTTAACACAGTACTACTACTTATGAGCACAAATCCAGAGTCTCTTAGGAACTGCCAAGGGAACAGTGCCAAGAGAAGGGCAGGCATTTGGATCTGGGAATATCTTCTTCCTACATGTACAGACTTTCTTCTCACTGCCTTCCTGCTCTGATGTGACTCTAAGATGATCACCCTCTGGGAAGAGGGAATTTAGTGACAGGGACAATGAAGCAAGACCTGGAAATGCACTGACCTACACAGCATAGCTGTGCACCATTCCCAGGCACTCAGGTCTGAGGCAAGTAAGGACAAAACAGCAGCTATATGATCAACATCTCAAAGATGTCCTCAAACATTACTTATCACCAACTAGAAAGGTTTCAACTCATGTAAACAGCTCACTCCTCAGAGTCCCACCACATCCAGCAAGATTATATTTATATTGGAAAAGGCTTTTTATTGACTCTCTTTCTCTCAAATAATTGATAAGCTCTTACTGCTGTCCCCCTTTGATCAGCCTCAGCTCCAGTTGTGCCCAAGGTCTGGTCTAGTTCCAGCCCATTGCATTATCTAAAGCACCAGAAGCAGGTGGTGTTTACAGAACTTGCTAGAAGAAACAGGATTTCTGCACAAAGAATACAAATCTGAAGGCCAGACTGGGAAAACATCACTTATTCAGAACAAACACTGTTCAGCCATGCCTGATTATGCATCTCTTTGCTGAATTAATCTTATCCTATGTCTCTTTCCTTCTTTCCCATTCCTCCTCTCATTGTTATGGAGGAAACTTCCAAAGACTTGAGAGATCTTTCAAACCTTTCGAACCTTCTGGCCTCTACTTTGGTAGCAAATGACCTGAGTTGGTTTCACCCTGTCCAAATATGGGAAGAACATTAAAGCAGTGAACAAAACAAAGGGCATGTGAGATTATCTAGGTCAACGTCTCTGATCCAGCTTTGACACTTTTCCCCCAGGTTTAAAAAAAGTGAAGACTGTGCTGTTCCAGGATGGATTGAGAGAGATTTCAGGAAACCACAAATGAGGAACCTTTGAAAGCTGAGCTTGCTCTTTTCAATAAACTTGATGGGAGATGACTGTTTTGTAATGCCAACTTCAATGACAACAACAAGATGAGAGTGAAAGGAACAGTGGCAGACACTCACACAAGCCTCACTTGGAATCACATGGGCATGGTGGACCAGGACACCTCCAGTCCTTTGCTACAATACCTATGTTGAGGTACCACAGCTCCATGGTGGCACCCTCCTCCCTGCTGCTGTGAGCTCGGTTGGACGATATTTGGGACCCTTGTTCTCAGCAGCCCCTTTAGAGGGAGCTCCTAATTTCAGATTTGGCATAGCAGCTCCCCTACAGCTTTCCCCACTTCATATATACTCATCAGAGCAGACTCCCTAGTATCTGCCAACACACCCCCCTTCTTCTCCAAGCACTGCTAAGACCCAATCCTTGAACTTACCCCCAGTTCTGCTTTGTTATTGCTGCTAGGATTTGCCAAGCTTTCCTTTCAGTCATGCTCAGCTCAAAATTAGGCTCCATGCTAAGCACTGTGGGAAGCTGCAATGGAACAAAATGGACTACAAGGTTGTCAGACTTATTTTTCACTCCTTACATTAACTAATTAGCTTTCTTCCTCATTAAGGGCCCTTCAAGCATATCAATTACCCGGCTCTGATGGCAGGGATGGTACAATAGCCCTAAGTGCAATCAGATGAGCTGGAATTCAGCACAGCAGACCAACAGGGTGGAGGATTGGGTTACCCGTGTGTCAGCAAAAGGGCATTATTCTCCTGACCTCCCTTTTGCAACAAGAACTGAATGGTGGTTAGGAGAGAGGAGAGGAAATACCAGGCAAACAGCACAATAAGCATCTTCCTAGGAGCTGCAAGGGGAAACCAGGGCTGTGACAAAAGACAAGAGAATATTTAAATGTCAGTCTAAAATTAGGACAGCCTAAAACTTGGCCTCTGTCTTCTTTTGTTTCTATCTGATGGGAGCAGCCTTGCAATTTCTGTCTTGTCTAAGACAATTATCTTGCTTTCCTCTAGGAAAATGGAAGGAATGGTGAAGACAAGGGATCCATCTTAGCAGTGCCTCTGCTCTCAGAAGCCTGTGGCCCGGCACTCACCCACAACAAACACAATTAGCCCAACAGTTCAACAACAGCACATTGTCATGGGTGAATTTTGTGTCAGCCTCAGTTTTTCCAAGGCAGTTTGCCCGTCGTTTGTTACAGCAACGTCACGTTTGTGAAGCACTGTCGTTGCCGCTATTAACCTGAGTTCTTTGCATTGTCTCGTACCTGAGCTGTATGCTCCCCTCCCCCATCTGCCAGAGACTGTTATAGCTATGCCTACCTCAAATGCAGACTTGAGCACCAACCAAAAAAGGTAACAGCACTGACACTCTATCTGCTAATCTTAAACCACTACATTCAGTTGCGTACATGGCTGAAGATGCATTGCTCAGTGCAGCTGAATACTTAAAAGCACTGAGACAATAAGAATGCATTAAACTTTTATTTCCAGTGCTACAGCTACAATAAGCAATCAAAGAAATTGCCACTCTCCCAGGGCTCTGGATTGCCTAAAGGAAACTAACTTTTGTCTGTGTGTGTGTGTGGATGAGGAAAGATGGATAAAAGGATCTCAAATACCAGCTGCAGTGTGTTTGGCTACTTTGCATTAGCCAAATGATGAGCGCTGAGCATTGCACAAAGCTCAGAAGAAGGCAATTTTATGCAGTCATATATAGGAGGAAGAGAGCTATTTTTTCACTCCAAGGATTTCGTGATCAATCCCACACTGGTTTTTTTTTAGTTGGTTGGTTTGGATTTGGGTTTGTTGGTGGGGAGGATTTTTTTTTTTGCCTCTTTTGAGGGTTGGTTTTGTTTTGGTTTGTTTTTTTTTTCCTACAAGTGTAACATTTCTAGGACACAATCACCAACCTGGTATTCCCTTCAGAGCCGTGATGTGAACAAACACGTTACACAAGTCTTTCTTTCCCTTGGTACATTTGGAGGTCTGTATGTCACCACATTCACAGGTGTATCTCACAGTATCACAAAGGTTGGAAGAGACCTCGAGGATCATCGAGTCCAACCTGTCACCACAGACCTCATGACTACACCATGGCACCAAGTGCCATGTCCAATCTCCTCTTGAACACCTCCAGGGACAGTGACTCCACCACCTCCCTGGGCAGCACATTCCAATGACGAATGACTCTCTCACTGAAGAACTTTCTCCCCATCTCAAGCCTAAAGTTCCCCTGGTGCAGCTTGAGACTGTGTCCCCTTGTTCTGGTGCTGGTTGCCTGGGAGAAGAGACCAACCCCTTCCTGGCTACAACCACCCTTCAGGTAGTTGTAGAGGGCAATGAGGTCACCCCTGAGCCTCCTCCTCTCCAGGCTAAACAATCCCAGCTCCCCCAGCCTCTTCTCATAGGGCTTGTGCTCAAGGCCTCTCACCAGCCTTGTTGCCCTTCTCTGGACATGTTCAAGTGTCTTGATGTCCTTCTGAGGGGCCCAGAACTGGACACAGTACTCAAGGCACAGCCTAACCAAAGCAGAGTACAGGGGCACAATGACTTCCCTGCTCCTGCTGGTCACACCACTCCTAATGCAGGCCAGGATGCCATTGGCCCTCCTGGCCACCTGGGCACACTGCTGGCTCATGTTCAGGCAGCTGTCAATCAGCACTCCCAGGTCCCTCTCTCTTTGGCAGCTCTCCAGCCACTCTGACCCCAGCCTGTAGCTCTGCATGGGGTTGCTGTGGCCAAAGTGCAGCACTCGGCACTTGGACTTGTTGAATGCCATCCCGGTGGACTCTGCCCATCTGTCCAGTCGGTTGAGGTCCCTCTGCAGAGCCCTTCTACCCTCTAACTGACCAACATCTGCTCCTAACTTGGTGTCATCTGCAAATTTGCTGATGACTGACTCAACCCCCTCATCCAGATCATCAATGAAGATGTTAAAGAGGATGGGGCCCAGCACTGATCCCTGGGGGAAACTCACTGTCTGTCAGCGGGAGCCAGAGGACTATCAATTCACAGCACAGTTTCTAAAACTATAGCAAATGAATTTAAAAGCTCTCATAAAACCTTGCACCTTTCTTTTGAATTTATTCTCTAGCCAGTTAATGATGTAGAAATTTCATTTCTCGTGAAATAGCCACAAACTTGCCACTTTCCTCATGAAATATGCATGAATGATAGAATCCCTTATGCTCTTGAGAAAATAAACCACTTCCATTTGAGAAAAGGCTCGGGTTTGCAACGCCAGAATGTTTTGGGTTTTTTCCTTCTTGGACTCAGAATCAGGGCAGCTTCAGAGAAAAGGAGGTGCTTGGCATGTTCCAACCTTTTAACATGAAAGGAAACACTGTTTGAAGAAAAAAAAAGAAAGAAAGAAAGAAAGGAAAAGAAAAGAAAAGACAAAAAAGCTGATACAGATAGTTCCAAGACAAATCTTTGCTTTTAAAATGTTGTCTCCTTGTTGATTTTCCCACCTTCCTCCAATGGGCAAAATTCTGTGGTAAGAAATCATGGTAGGTAAATAACTGCCTGCTTTCAATCCACTTTGCTTCTTAGCTTCCCATTTCTCCGTGTATGTTTTCTCTCCACTGCAGATAAAACTGTGTGAGTAGCAATGAGGTATTTGCCACCAGAACTATAACATCATTTTCTCAATTTGATTAATATAGCTCCAGGAAAAAAAAAAAAAGGGGGGGGGGGGGAAGGGGGGAAAAAGTCCCCCATCACCCCATGTGCACAATTGTCTCACTTACAATAGCGCCTTTCATCACAGAATCTGCTAGAGCTTTACCAAGAAGCAGTGTAGCAGTGTTATGTGTACTTTACACTGCATTAAAAATAGCTTTTTCTAGAAGCCTTTGATGTGAAACAACTCTTTTTTTCTTCTTTTCTTTTCTTTTCTTTTTATACATCCAGGATAAAGTGCAAGTGCAACTTACAGACTTAAGGTGAATCAAAAGGCTTTGGACCATTTTAAAATTAACCCCAAACCATCTCCCCTATCAGCCAGTGATGTGTCAAAAAAACAACACCCAAATATGTTGGAAATTGTTTCTTCTGCAAGCTGCCCTAGGCCCCACAGTGACTAAACACAGGGGTATGGATGGGCTCTCCAAGCATAGATGAGTGCACAGCTGAGTGTGTCAAATCTCGGCCCTGGCCATGCTCTTCAGACACAATGTTCAGGGCATCACAGCCAGCCAGCCTCCACGTCAGGTGGAGTTGTTCATACAAAGACTGAGTGTTTGGGCAGCCAGAAACTCCACAAAGCAGATGGGGTTTAGTTTGGAGCTTTAGTATAGAGCACTTCTAACTCTGCAGGTGTCTCACTCAGTTTGGGATTTCCACAGCAGCTTGGGCTGTTCCACACACCTTTGCTCTGCATTCTTTCATTCCTCTCCAGCTCCAGAAAGATATCAAACTAAAGCTCTCTCACCCCAGCTCTGAAATATCAAGGGGATATTTTAAAATTAGAGGAAGAGAAACACTTCCCTCTGCAAGTGGAACGGCCGTGTGAAAAAGGAGTGCTTCTCCTTCTCACAATGGGAAGGGCTGAGGGGGGTAGGACACACAAGCCTAAAATGAAAGCCTCAGGAAGGAGATTTCATGAAGAAATGTGGTTTTGTTCCTTGAGAGTAAGCAGCATCTTCCTGAGACCCATCATTTTGATTCACTGTTTTCATGTGTAAATAATTTACTAGGCTAAAAGGTCAAGAGCTGCAGGTCCTTAGAGAAGGGAAGAAAACTGCAAGCTGTAAATAAGGGACAAGTTAACTTATGTGGAGCATAAAATGTGCTATGAGGCTACACACAGCTACACATGAGCACATATCCTCAAAGAAAGAGGCTAATGCAGCGCTCCTGAATGAGCACACATAGGCAAAAATAACCTCTACTCCATGTCTGCTCCTCCTTGAACTTGACTTGTGAGCAAGAAATACAGCAAATATTTGATCTTTTGGGATAGAAATTACACTTTGAAATTAGATTCATGATGCCCAGATGTACTGCTGAGGGATGCATGAAACAGAGGGGCAAAAGAAATTAGTTTTCAGCTTACTTGTTTTCATCTTTTCCTCCTCTAATGTCAGGGTAATTGCTCCTCTACTCCTGGATGTGACAGAGACTAGTCCTTGACTCTCTCCAGAAGGTAAGTGAACAGCTGGTTTCCTTTCTGACACCAGTGTATTTCCAATCAGCTGTCAGGCAGCATTAGGTCCCTAAATGCTTACAGTGTGTCACGCTTTCCTCCTGCTCAGAAACTCTAAATGCGGGGCTTCAGTCCCCAGTTTGAGGCATGACAGGGCAAGGAGAAGAAAAGGGTAAAACACTGTTAAGGTTCAAACCTATAGAGAATTCCAGGGAAGAAATTCTGGAAAGACAATGAAGTAGAACCAAGCAAGGGGCCACTGACTATCATAGGATGTTACCCTGACACAGATATTAGAATGGAAAGATCAGAAATAAGCTGCACGTTATCCCACACACGTCACTTGTCACAGTGGGCTTTTTTTATAGCAGTACTGCCCTCAATAGTAAAATCTGTGGCATGGAAAGTGAGATACTTCTCAGGCTCAGGCGAGATAAATACTGCACTTTGAGGAACGTGATTTTGTCCAGCAGTTTGCACAGATAGCCGAGGTTTTTTTTTGGGGGGGTTACTCTCGTCTCTGACACTACATTCCAGAGCAATCACAAGCAATTCATTTTGCCACCAAAATGCCTGTGCTCCCCTGCAGAGGGGGGCAGTTGCTGAATTCATCAGTTTAATTGGCATCTTCTACAAACATTTACACAACATGTGAAAGCCTCAAGTGAAAGACACTTATTCTGTCGTATTATGTTACACAGAGACACCACAAGGTTTCTTTTGATGATCTAGTGTGGAAAATTACCCCACCCCCCACCCCCCTTCTGCATATATGGCAATAATATTTATATTATTTTTCCCACATGCTTTTAGACTTTCATAATAATGGAAACAATTATATAAGAATGAACAACTGACATTTCTGTTTGAGGACACAGCATGCAACTCCTCTGAAGAGTCCTGCAGTGGGTCAGCTTTACAAATATGTTTTCCTTAGGTACTTAAAGACACAGTACATTGAGTTCCAGGTTGTTTCAGCTACAAGAGAGAAACCTCCAACATAGCTATTTTGAGAGAGTTGGGGCTATTCAGTTTGGAGGAGAGAAGGCTCCGAGGAGACCTTTTTCACAGTATCACTAAGGTTAGAAAGGACCTCAAAGATTATTGAGTTCAACCTGTCACCACAGACCTCATGACTACACCATGGCACCAAGTGCCACATCCAATCCCCTCTTGAACACCTCCAGGGATGGTGACTCCACCACCTCCCTGGGCAGCACATTCCAATGACTAATGACTCTCTCGGTGAAGAACTTTCTCCCCACCTCGACCCTAAACTTCTCGTGGTGCAGCTTGAGACTGTGTCCCCTTGTTCTGGTGCTGGTTGCCTGGGAGAAGAGACCAACCCCTCCCTGGCTACAACCACCCTTCAGGTAGTTGTAGAGAGCAATGAGGTCTCCCCTGAGCCTCCTCTTCTCCAGGCTAAACAATCCCAGCACACTCAGCCTCTCCTCATAGGGCTTGTGCTCAAGGCCTCTCCCCAGCCTTGTCGCCCTTCTCTGGATACGTTCAAGTGTCTCAATGTCCTTCCTAAACTGAGGGTCCCAGAACTGGACACAGTACTCAAGGTGCAGCCTAACCAAAGCAGAGTACAGGGGCACAATGACCTCCCTGCTCCTGCTGGTCACACCACTCCTAATGCAGGCCAGGATGCCATTGGCCCTCTTGGCCACCTGGGCACACTGCTGGCTCGTGTTCAGGCAGCTGTCAATCAGTACCCCCAGGTCCTTCTCTCTTTGGCAGCTCTCCAGCCACTCTGACCCCAGCCTGTAGGTCTGCATGGGGTTGCTGTGGCCAAAGTGCAGCACCTGGCACTTGGACTTGTTGAATGCCATCCCATTGGACTCCGTCCATCTGTCCAGTCGGTTGAGGTCCCTCTGCAGAGCCCTTCTGCCCTCTAACTGACCAACACCTGCTCCTAACTTGGTGTCATCTGCAAATTTGTTGATGACTGACTCAACCCCCTCATCCAGATCATCAATGAAGATGTTAAAGAGGATGGGGCCCAGCACTGATCCCTGGGACACACCACTAGTGACTGGCCGCCAGCTGGCTGTGGCACCATTCACCACCACTCTCTGGGCTCAGCCCTCCAGTCAGTTCCTAACCCAGCACAGAATGTTGCAGTCCAAGCCATGAGCTGACAGTTTAGACAGCAGTTTGTGGCCTTCCAGTATTTCAAGGGGGGCTACAAGAAAGCTGGGGAGGGACTTTTTAGTGATAGGACTAGTGATAGAAACCACCAAAATAGCTATTTTGAGAGAGTTGGGGCTATTCAGTTTGAAGAAGAGAAGGCTCCACAGAGACCTTTCTGTGGCCTTCCAGTATTTCAAGGGGGGCTACAAGAAAGCTGGGGAGGGACTTTCTAGTGATAGGACTAGGGTGGATGGAGCAAAATAGAAATGGGTAGATTGAGACTGGACGTTAGGAAGAAATTCTTCCCCATGAGGATAGTGAGACACTGACACAGGTTGCCCAGGGAGTTGGTAGAAGCCTCATCCCTGGAGGTTTTTAAGGCCAGGCTGAATGTGGCTTTGAGCAACCTGATCTAGCATGAGGTGTCCCTGCCCATGGCAAGGGGGTTGGAACTGGATGATCCTTGAGGCCCCTTCCAACCCTAACAATTCTAAGATTTTATGATTCTGTATGGAATGAACACCACCCTGGAGGTGGACACGTTGTGTACAAATTCTGCCTGCCTATGTCTCTGTGTACCTGCTCTTATAACAGCCAGATGCTTCTAAAGACACATTACACACACACATGTGTATATATGTACATCTGAAATAAAGCCATATATAAATCACAATACAGTGTTTGGCACCAATAATATTTATAATGCTGCAGGGCCCAGTCTTGCAAGCAAGGCATAAAAGCTAAACCTCAGGAGTAAATCCATTGCACCAGAATCGTTCCCAGTAGCACACTTGCAGCATCAGGGCCTTAGCCTGAGTCAAGGCCAGTTCAGAAAGCATGGCATGCATACAGCACATGTTCCATGGATAATATGTTGCTTGGCACAAATGGCAAACATGCAGGGAATACATGTTTCCTTCCAGAGCTCTGAATCCTCTGAAAGGCTGGCAGGCCGGGTGCCTGATTCACATTCTTCAGGAGAGAATTATGGGCTGGAGAACACTCCTCTGGCTTCTCAACTCTTTCAGTTATTTGCCACCTGTGTAGCCAAGCTGTCTGGTCTGTTAATCTATGGGATCTAAAAACTCTGGCCCTTCCTCCGGTTGCCAAAGCAAGCTCACTGCAGCTGACCCTGACCCATCCAAGCACAGGACAAATAGGCATGAAGAAGTCCAAAAGTTTGATGCAAGGATTAAACCATGAGTTTGGAACTGGTGGCACCAAATGCATCCAACACTCACACACAGATTTTCTCTGCTTCAGAGGTTTCTGCTCTGCTCTCTGGTTACTACCACAGGGCAGAGGATTCAGGCTGTATTCCTGAGCACAGCTCCATCCTTCCACGTGAAAGGAACAGTATCTGAGCTTCTGGAAAATGATACAACCCTACAAAAGTAGGCAAACTTGGCCCAAAGCCAGCGGGCATTGCCTGCATGCTCCTAATGGAGATGAGCAAATTTAGCCTCATTGACACCGCTGCTGGATTCACCTTGGTTTACAGTCAGCTTGTGCTAAATAACATGTTACAGTTCTCAGGCACAGACGTAACAGGGCAGTATCTAGGCTGCAAACACACCAGGGAAAAAGCTCACCTGCTAATAACAGCAACCCAGATTTGGGTCTGTACTGCTGGCGGTCCCAGTGTAGGGAGAAAGGGAGGCAGCTTCTACAGCTCCTACTCAGGAGCAGCTGTTTTATGTGTTGCACACAATACAGAAGCCCTGAGACCAACTCTGGCTTCAGCAGCATTTTACAGGGAAACAGAAATAATGAAGTGTACTCCAGTCATGATCTTCTCCACCTCCTGGAAGCACATTTCCCACCTAGAAAGCCTTTCCTGCAGAGGACATTAAAAGAGGTGGGGATGAAACCTAACACTCATGTCACTTCCCATAGCAAAAATACACACCTGTCAGATGCCCATTTCGAAACTGCTTGGCTAGGGCAACAAAATTACAAGTGCAACTCCAATAAAGCCCTGAAAGGGTTTCCCTTTATTTTTTTTGATATCATGGCAAGATTCCCAGAGGGCTTCTCCTACATGGATATTGTAAGACCAAGCTTTAAAAGTAGTATTGTTTTTCATTTACAAATTGGTTCCACTCAGAGAAGGGAATGCCTGCATATCCACTGAGCTTTGTCTAAGGTCCCTTTGGGGTTAAAACAGACTTGCTTTCATCCTACCCTGTTTCCTCATCTCAGAAGAGGAGATTTGTCTCTCTTTCTTGGCCCCCAAACCCTGCCCAGCACTAAGCTCTGCAGAAGTGGTTATGAGGGACATCTTGAAGCACCGAGAGTTCAATTCTCTATTAAAATGGACACAGGAGCATCTGAGCCTTTATGCTGGGAGCATTATCTACAATTTCAGAAGTATCCCAGACACCTCTTCCAAATTCCTGATAGCAGCTTGTCATTTGTAGTATTTGATTTTTTTTTCCCCCAAACACATTAAGCTGCTCACCCTATTTCTAAACCCAAAACATACAAGCAATGGAGACTCACAGTCCCATTTCAATGTTCTGTGGCCCAGTCTGTCAAGAAATCCTGCACTGTTTTCCAATTTAAGTGGCCAGAGTTCTACCATTTCATTGCTAACAATCTGTATGTGTGTGTGTGCGTGTGTGTGTGCATGAGAGGCAGTAGGAGTGTGTGAACACGGAGGTTCACTCTCTGCCTCTGCAACAGTCCCCACGGCAATTCCATCTGCGTTTCAGCACATACAGTGCCTGGCCACAGCCACCTGTTCCAGGTTTCTCCTTCTTATCATTGGCAAGGGCAAAGCTGTTAGAAACTAGACTCAGTAACTGACTTCTAATTTTGCAGCCAGAGGTTGTCAGGCCAAGGAGGAGAAAACTGCCAACTATGTCTCTTCTGTACAGCCTGTGTATTTTAACCATGATCCAGGAGCTGGAAAACCTCTAGACAGGAAAATTACCCTTCCTCTATTCTTAGCCACAGTGATTGCCCCCACCCCAAACCCACACAATCAGAGGCTTCTACCTCAAATTGTTCTGCAGGAAAAGCTACACACATTGTCTAAGGCAGAAATCTTGTCAAACAAGACAAAAGCCAACAGCGTCGCATGAAACATGTTGGGGGTTTCTGCCTTTCCAGCAGCTGACCTGACCCTGAGCACTGGAGATGGGCAGATTATGCCAGGCCTGGCATCAGGCAAGAGCATGAGCAAAGGTAGAGATCTGGAAGGGAATAAACTCATGTGTCCAGAGAGTGATAACACAGAATACAGATACACCCCCTCAGCAGTAATTGCGTTTCTACAGACTTGAAGAAAATCAGAAGCTGTGTGTACAGGGACACAGACAAGTTTCATCACTGAGGAAAATGGAGGCAGGACTCCATTTCTGTGTATTCTACACTGCAAGCACCAGACTGCCAGCTACACCATCCCTTAAAAGACAGAAAAACCACACAGAAACTGTACAGTCATGCAAGTTTGCAGTGATAGCTTTAAGGAGCAGAAGGGACTCAAGCACCATGAAACCAGGCTGCATTCACGTCACTTTTGTGGAACAACTTGGTTTTGTCAGCCAGTTGCAATCTCCATGAACTCTTGTAGGTAGCTGTAGCAGACAGTAACTTTTTCCCTATGATATCAGAATTTCCATGGAAAGAGGTGCTGGTTTACAGCTCTTGTGATAGCGACGACAACAGGAGGAGTGGAGAATGGGGGGCTGAGAAAGGGGGAAACTTGGAAGGCAGTGGTGGCAAACACAGACAACTGAACTCTGTCTCTGATCATCTGTGATAGAAATATGGCTCTGGAACTGCATGAACTGCCTAAAGCTTTCCATGAGGGCATGGAGTTCACAGATGTCACCAGTTTTGTACTAGAGATCTCAGGCAAGGAGAGGTCCACGGCTCTCATCCCCGGGGGACAAGCTGCTTTATCTAACAAACCACAATTTAATATGTTTGCCTGTTTGCTATGATGTTGGGCAGGAATATCCAGAGAGATTAGATTAAATACTGTATTTTTCTCATGCCCAGCTACAGTTCCCAAAACTATGAAGCGCTGCTTGACCTAGGTCACACAGCCTGTTTGTAAGCATAGCACATTCTTATCCCTGCTAACTAGCAGGTTTACCCCTTCCCCCACATCACCCAATGCCAGTTGTGTATCCTTTTGTGCCACGCTGAGAAACAAATCACTGCATTTATCTACAGATACAGGAAGAGGCCTAAAATAGGGATTTGCTTTGAGCAGTGCTCTGCATCAGCACTGCTCTCACATCTCAGAACCATCAAGGCGGTCCCAGACAAGCTGCCATGGCTGGGGATGATGACCGCATATAACTGAAGAAGAAGTTGCTCTGGGTGCTGCAGGTGGGAGACACCTTGGGTATGAGAGGTTTGTAGTAAGGCTTTACCTCTCCTGCATCATGAATACTCTCAGTCTCTTTGAGTAATTTGTTAATTGGGAGGAACTTTCACTTGTTGCAGCCTTCAGTAAATCCTGGGCTGGATTCTCCTAAGTGCAATGCACTGTTCAGAAGCTGCTTTTGCCTTTGAGGTTGCTCATCCCAGCCCCGCAGAGGGAAGTTGCAGTCCCCAGGGGACAGCAGGAAACTCATGGGAAAAACAACCGCCGCCTTCTTAGCTCACTTTCTACTGCTGCCTAAGCGGCTGCGATCTACACGGCCAGAGAGACCACCCCTCTGGCTTCTGCCACTTGTTCTCCGGCATCGCTAATCGATGAATTACGTCCCTGCCTGGCAGGGTGACGGCAGAGGAGAGGCTGTGCCAGCCCCAGGGCCGCTGCCGCCGGCGGCCGCCGCCTGCCCTCTGCTGGGACCGCCGCTCACGTTCCCTTCCACTCGCTTCCCAATGGGGAATGCCGGCCTGGGCTGCCGATCCCGGCCCCCGCCAGCAGCCACCTGCTTCAACCCCTCCATCTGATCCTCCGCGGGGTCCCCAGCCTGCGGGAGGCGTCTTAACCCATAAAAAGTACAGAACGAGGAGGTGTAGGCTCAGGCAAGGTTTTGCTGTCCAAAAAACCGTTCACATGCTGGTTGAGGAAGTCTCTGTCGGGCCCTGTGGCTGCTGCTGTATGCACCACAGCAGCACAGGGCTTGAAGGAATAGTCACATCCCTGTGGTTCTCACTGGGGCAGGGCATTACGACCGTTAGATAACACATTCCTGCTTGGGGTTATCTTCACGTGTAAGGATGGCGCCTGCACTAGTAAGATGCCAGCAAACTCCACGCTGGTGTGAGCTGGTCACAAATGGTGGGGAGAAAGGATTGCTGGCAGCTGTCAGGCAGGAATGCGATTCCACAGATACTTCCGAGTGCCTGGATGAGTAGTGGGGGAGGTTATCCCGAGACTTCAAGATAGCCAACAGGGACTAGTGACAGTCACAAGGCTGGAGGGGCAGCTTTTCTGCTCCAGCAGGAGAGAACTTGCATGTCTCCACAGAACAGGACAGTAGCATGAGATGCTTTTGTCAGTGTAAAGCTCGGGCGCTGTACATGCTACCATTTCCCCCTCTTCTCTCCTCAAAGCTGCCAGATGGAAAGGGACTTCTTACACTGCTTCTCAGAGCTGCTGAATTTTAATCAGGTAGAGGAGGACAATGTGTTGCATGAAAAACTTTGCCATCTTTTTGCTCATTCAGTAGTATACAAAAAGAAAGGTGGGGGTGCACCTATGCCGTGCATCTTCGTGGAGGACTGCATTCACACACAGATTGCACTCCTGCAGTGATGGCAATACCTGGAGCCCAATGTGACAAGGGAAGAAACAAAACCAAAGCGTAAGATTCGTACCCTGTATCTTGCAGGTAAAGTCAGGACAAAATAGGACACTGACAGCCTAAGCCTAACCACAGAGAAAGCACCTGTAGCAGAGACCCCTTGCTCAGTCATTCTGCAGGGACTTGTACTTGGGCTGGGCTCTGGCACTGCCCTTCCTTTTGCTAGTGGTGCAGTGACTGAAACCTCATGGGCCTTGTGAAATCCTGAATGATCCCTCACTAACTGATTATTTTTTTTCCCCAAAATTTGCACAAGTGCTCTCCTCGCTATACCACTAAGAGAAGCCACCCAAGTCACAACCTGGCAGTTATCTCTGAGGAGCCTGGAAGCCTCCCTGAGATGGGGATCCCAGACGGGGATGCCAGACCATCAAGACCAAAGGGGCTAGCACAATGCTGTCGTGAACGCAAGAACCCTGTCCCAAAGGGCTGACTGACTCTTCTGCAAGTGGACCCACGGAGCAGAGCGCTGCGTGCTCAGCATCCTGTGCCTTGCCTGGCTGGCTCACAACAGCACCAGCACCGCTCGCCGGGGCAGCCCAATGCCCCCAGACAGGCTGCTGGTGGCGCTCGGTAAAAGGCCGAAACGCGCTCCCAGGCGAACTCCAATTCTCGAGATGCATTGCAAAAGCAAAGCGCAGTCCCTCCACTGCCTTGTGGGGTGCCTTTGCCGCACCCCTGGGACTGGTAGTTCTCTGGGCCTGAGAGGCCCTTGGCATATTACAGCAAATCCTGCCGTGGCGGACTCGCCTCCCCACGATGCAGCGCGCCAGGGTGACGCAAAATGCGGCGCGCCGTCGGCGACAGTCGCGGTGCCGAGAGCCGCGAGAGAGCGAAGCGCAGCGGCTGGCGGGCCCCGGACGCAGGCCGTGGGCCATGTCCGAGAGCGGCGGCACCGGCGGGGCCGCCCCGGGCGGGGGAAGCGGCGGAGCGGGCGCCGGAGGGGGCACGGGCGGTGCGACCTCTGGCTCGGGGCCCGGCGCCACCGATCCGGCCTCGCTGCCGCCCGGCGACGCGCAGCTCATCGCCATCATCGTGGAGCAGCTCAAGAGCCGCGGCCTGTTCGACGGCTTCCGCCGGGACTGCTTGGCCGACGTGGACACCAAGGTAGAGCTGCCGAACCGGGTGTGGCTGCTCCCGGGCATCCCCTGAGGATCACCGGCGGGACGGGGCAGCCAGTATCTCCTCCCCAGGCCAGAGCTATGGGTGCCGTCCCCGAGGTCCTGCTAGCGTTAGCCGTAGCGGCACCTGCATCTGTTTCTCTTCCCCACTGCGTCCCGCACTCGGTGCTGGAGGAGGCCGGCCCGGATGGCGTACAGCAGCAGCACTGCTGTCTCGGTCGGTGGGGCTTCATGCCCCAGCTGCAACCGGCGTTTGTCAGGCTGCTCTAGAGGTGCACCTTGCTTGAAGCAATAGCAACTTCCTAGAGGAGAAATGAGCCAGAGAACGCAGATGTCCGTTTTCTAGCCCACAACTTATTAGGAAAACGGTTTCCCATATGAACGTTGTGCCTCTTGAGCATCATTTCCACGTTTCCAAAGCAAACATCTAACCTTTCTGTTATGCACAGATGTGCTCCGACTACTGTTTGAAAGGGTCAGGTCATCTGCACAGAGCAGCTGTAGGTCAGAGCAGCTTTGTTAGGGTAGATACATGCTGTCCAGGACAGACACTGACATACCTTACCAACCCTTTCATCCATCAACCCATATGCTTATTGAATCTTGAAACAGAAGTGTTGCCACCTCATTGTACTTTCCCCATGGTACCGAGATCTGAGTGGTCCTGTGCACTTGGTAGTTTGGTTCCTGTTTACTGAAATTCATTTTTCACTGATGAAACCCACAAAATTCTTGTTTCTGTGTTGGTGTCACAGAAGCAGATAATTAAGTTCTTTGTTAGTGACAATATCACTTGGCCAGTTTCCTAGGAATTCTGTGACTGAGGGTTTCCAGACAGCAAGGACTCTGCTTAAACAACTCTTATCTGCAGAGGCTGTTTGCATTTCCCTGAGTGAAATAGGCAGGCAACAGTTTGAAAACCCAGCTATTTAAATTGACAGCACACTGGCTGACTGTTCTTTACAGCTACCAATTGTGTGCTGAGAGAAAACAAGTTTAACTTTTGTTCAGAAAGTGAAAGGATGGAGATCATCATCGTATCAGTCAGGCTTGGAAGGGACCACAAGGATCATCTAGTTCCAACCATGGGCAGGGACACCCCACACACAACGGAGCAGTGGTGTGTGTGAAAAACAGATGCACTGTGAGGGGCTGTGGCAGGGGATCATTTTGAGATCTTTTAGCTGCTTAACCAGGTTGTTTACTTTTTTTAGCCAGCCTATCAAAATTTGAGGCAGAAAGTAGACAACTTTGTATCAACCCACCTGGACAAACAGGAATGGAATCCAGCAATGAACAAAAACCAGTTACGAAATGGGCTAAGGCAGAGTGTGATTCAGTAAGTAAAACAATGGTAATGCTATTTGATAAGTGATAATGCAGCTGTCACCACCTAAGTCAAGTAAGAATTTGCAGAATTAAGTTTTTCACAGCACTTGCTGTTGTGCTTCCCTGGATGTCATTATAATAGTGGATGCTGTCTTAACTCTCATTAAAATGCTTGCATTACTGCTTTACATGACACTGGAATTTTTATGAGGCCAGCAGCAGGATGAAGTACACATACTTGACATCTGGCCAGCTTTTCACTGCAGATAGCCACCACTGTGCTAGCAAAACTATCTGCTGTACAGAGCTGAATGACCTTGATCTTTATCTTCAGAACAGGGAAGAGCAGAGCCTACATCAGAAATACTCCTGAAGATGCCAAAGCATGTTTGAGCAGACTCTGACCACTAGCAGGCAGTAAGCACACTGGGCTAGCCACATTTCATGCTGCAGAGGGTAGCTTTTGTACAGCTGTTTAAGGTACTACATTTCCAGCACAAGAGGAAAGCCAGCTTAAACTGTGCTGAGTAGAGATTTAGGTTTAATATCTCTTGCTGCTAACTCATAGCAGTCTGAAGAAGGAGCCTGAGCTTAGTATCATAGTATCATTCAGGGTTGGAAGGAACCACAAGGATCATCTAGTTCCAACCCCCCTGCCATGGGCAGGGACACCCCACACTAGATCAGGCTGCCCAGAGCCTCATCCAGCCTGGTCTTAAACACCTCCAGGGACAGGGCCTCAACCACCTCCCTGGACAACCCATTCCAGGGTCTCACCACTCTCATGGTGAAGAAGCTTGTTTGATTATCTAGTGTGGGGTGTCCCTGCCCATGGCAGGGGGGTTGGAACTAGATGATCCTTGTGGTCCCTTCCAACCCTGAATGAAACTATGAAACTATGAAACTATGAAACTATGACTCAAGATTAAAAGTTGAGGATAAAAGCCTTTATAGTAAAAGTTGTGGGGAGAAGGGCAGTGGGGAGCTTGATAATAGCTTTTAAGGAAAAATAAGGAAAGGAAGGATTGTAAGGAAAGATACTAAAGTGTCTTGTAAGGAAAGTTGTACACAGAAATTACTTCAGAGCACTGGACAGAACCTGTAAATCATTTGTATGTAGTATTAGTTTGTTCAATCTGTAATTGGAGGAGAGAGTGTTCACTGCAAGTATAGAATTTATTGTCTTCCCTTGGAGTCATTGAGACATGTTATCACTTAATGTGCTTTCATTTCGTGTCACTGTACCAGGAGAATGAAGCATACAATTGACAAGTGTGATCCCAGAGAGTCTGCAAGAAGAAGGATGCAAACTGCTCCCTGTTAGCAGGTTGTTAGTGTAGGGATTGGACACACAGAACTAGGGAGTTTGGAGATCCCTTGCACTCCTGTAGCTGGAAGACTGAGCTCTGAGGGTGCCCAGATGTGTATGCCCTTTGTTGCAGGCACACATAGATGAGCTGTTACCTGGAGGTGAGGTGATGTGCATCACCCACTTGCTCACCAGCATTCACAGCCTTAGGAGCCTTGTGGCTCCTTCTCCAAGTGCCAGGCATCGGCTCCATTTCCTGTCCCCTGCTCCCTCGCAGACATGACTTAAGCCTGCTAGACAGCCTGTGCCCCACAATCCAAGAGTCTGACACAGCCCCTGAAGTAATAAGTCACTTCAATTACTAGTGTTCAGTTCCAGAAACTTTGCTGTGTGCTACATGTACTTGTTTTTCTAATTAATACCCATCTGTCTAGACTTAACAGTTACAAGGAGTGAGTGACAGTAATGTTATTAGGGGGCAGGCTGCTTCTCCCTCCAGTCAGCCAAAAAAAAGACTGCTCTCACCTGCCCTCCTCCTCAGAATAGCTTGCATCCCTTGTTTGTGCCAAAATGTGTTTGTTTGCTCTCATGTTGGCCTCATTTCCACATGGGCCCTATTAAAGTGGCTCTTGTCCAACATGTCATTTAAGTACCTGGGAGACCAGATGTCAGTTGTTAATTCTGTAGGGAAAAGTGAGAGGGGGTGGGGGGAAATAGGTGATTGAAACAGCTCCCTGTTAAGGATCTACTCAGTGGCCTGCAGTTCTCACCATGTTAATGCTAATTGCAGTTGACAGGAGGGCTCTGGAGAGTTCCTGGAGGAGATTGGGAAGAAGTTTTTCAGAGGAGCTGAATGATTCCTTTGTCTTTGTTCAAGGTCAGGAATGCTGGAAGCCGGAGTGGACAGAATTATTTCTCAGGTGGTGGATCCAAAACTAAACCACATCTTCAGGCCCCAGATAGAGAGGGCGATTCATGAATTTTTGGCTGCACAAAAGAAAGAGGAAAGTGTGCCAGCTCCTCCTCCTCCAGAGCCTGAGAATAAGGATCCTCCTGCTCCATCTCAGGATGCCTCCTAAAGGTCTTGTATCTGCACTTACTACTTGGGTTTTGTATGCACCTCACCTCTAGCTGGTTTATTGCAAGATAAAGAAGATGGTGTATTTTTCCTGGCTTGGCATTTTGATCATCAGCATATTGTCAGTGTAAGACAATCATCTGAGCTGCTTCCACTGAAGTGTCTGCTAAAAATATATTAGGACTGAAGACATAGGTATGATGTGAATTAGCTATCAAGGACCACAGTGCCAGTGCTAGTTTTAGATCAGGCCAAAAAGGGCTTTTATTCCAGTAAAAGCATATCAAGCAGTGGTTGACATGAAATTGGCTGGATAGCTTTCAGAACAGTATCAAATGGATTAAATATATATATCCTTTACTGAAAGCAAGCTGGAAGTAGAGTGGTGACAAGTTACTGTGCTTTAGCATTGAAAGTTTCAGATAGCTCTTCTTTAGAGCATATACTCGAGTGCTGAATTGTTAGTGACTGAAATACTCACTGCTGGAGTAAGGGTAATGTCTCTGGGAGTGAATAACTGCTCATTCCAAATTGACTGGCTTAAATAGAGCAACCTATATCTTTGCAGCTGAAAGGACTGAGGGTGCCTTTGTTGCAGACAAGTTTATTCTGGCTTTTGTGATTAAAATAACTCAAGGGGCCTCAGGGAGGCTGTAATTGCTACTCTGTCTTAACACAAATGACTGTGCACCCCTCGCTGCTCAGGCCCTGTATCTTAACGTTGATTTGAGTATTGAGGCCTGTGAGCACATTTTAGAGGAGCCACAATCTTGATGGAAAATTTCAACCTGCAGTTGTGCTGAGGAACTTAAAACCATACTGCATGAAAGGAAGTTAATTGTGAATTGTTCTATCTGCTGGGGCTTTCTGAAAACTAATGCATTAAGAAGGAATAACCTACAACAGCTGTTCTTATTGTGTGGAATAATTAGAGCAACTAGCATCATTTTTAACCCAATAATAGAGGTTCAAGTGCCTGTAGTATCATCCTGAATTATTTATTTATCTGTGACTTACAGCTTTAATGCCTTGATCTTTGCATTTATCTGATTCAAGTAGTCTGAAGTCCATTATAATCTGCAGCTAAGTGCAGCTATTAATTAATACAGTCTAATCTATTCTCTATTCAAATGCCTTTACTCCTGAAGGTGCCATCCTCTAAACTCTATTTTTTCTTGCAGACAGTTCCTGATACTGAGCAGCTGCAGTTGCAAAATACGTGACCTGATAGATTGGCAGTGGATTGCTTGTTCCATTTGGTGCAGGATTGCTGTCTGCCAAAGATGATTAACCTTTACCAGACCTGTGGGAAGGCACTGAAATCAGTGAAGTTCAGAGGCACCTGGAGTTCTGTGAGCAGAGAGCCAGCCAAAGCGTGAAGATATTTTTGCTGTTAACTGCACGCAGTCCAGTGAGCAGCATGTGTGCCTCTTAGTCATGCCTGCAGGCAGGGGAGCTGGCTCTTGTCTGGGGGGAGTAGGAAAGTAGTTTGAGATGGCATTAGGCTTGGGAGCAGGAAGAAAAGAAAGTTGTTTTGGGGCGTGGGGTAGTCTCTTGGAAACCAAACAAGAGCTGTCAGATTTTCTTTGATGTAAGCCAGATGAGAGGAAGCATCACACACCTCTGCTGCATAGTGCAGCATGAAGCAGTAGGTGCCAGGTCAGGTATAACTCACTGCACTGCCTGCTTTAGAAAAGACATTTCCTCTTTAAAACTGGAAAGACCACTTCAGGATCAGTTATCTAGATAGTTGGTGTAGCATTGCAGGAAAATGTTTACAGTTGGCTATGACTATAGCTGATTTAACTCTTAATTCCCAGGTAACTCTGGGAAGCAAAAGGCACCAGAGTAGGTGATCAGTTTGAAACTTCTCTTTCAATTTGAAAGACTTTTCTTTCCTGTGAAATTTCTCAGGTGCCTAGTGGAAACTGTCCTATGCTTTCAGCTTGAATGCATGCAGTGTCCTCTGGATGACAGTCAAGTAGAGAATGTGATCAAATATTCTGCCAGCAAATGTCCATACTTTTTGCAATAAAAGACTTTGAAAAGCATCTCTCACTCCTAGTTTTTGTTGGTTTTCTTTTCTTAAGGAAAAACTACTTTAAAGAAATCCCAGAGTCCTGATTGCAGGAATCCTAATGGAAGTGTGACCTTACAGTTCATAGATTGAGCCAGGAGGTTGTTAGGTTGGACGCAATGATCTTGAAGCTCTCTTCCAACCTGGTCTGGTCTGGTCTGGTCTATTCTATTCTATTCTATTCTATTCTATTCTATTCTATTCCTATGGAAGAAGATGGATATTGGTTATCTTACCCACATAAGGTCTCTCAATAATTGAAAAATCAAAGAACTGACCTTGCCTCACATCATTTATGAGCTATGACTCCAGAAGTCTGGTACTAGTGATGACAGGCTACAGACCTTACTTTGTGTATGTGAACAGATGCAGTTCCAGCTATATTCTGTACCCTTTTCAGTGTGGGTAATTTGTAGGTAGCTTTGATGCTGTGGTTTAATTTTGTAGCTAATTTCTTTTGCTTAGTACCAGCTCTCAGCACAGTTACATAGAGAAACAGATGATGCCACACCTGATATTACAAGCCCTTCACAAGAGAATTCTGTGAACTTCACTGCACTAAGCTTGCATTTTTTGCAGTGCTGCTGATACACAATTCTTCTGTCTAGTATTTTTTTTCTCATTGAAGAATGTTCCTCTCAGAATGGGACCCTCAATGCCTGCACACTTTAGCAGTAACCATACTGGCCACAACTTTTCCTGAGAGGATCTGAGAAATAAAGTCTGTACTTCCAGGATAATCTGGTTGTGTGGCTTGACTTGCTGTTCTTTCATCTGGTTCTTGCTATAAAACAGGAGAAGGGGTGCATGAGGAAAGGACTCTCTCCTGCATGTTGATTTGGTGGTTAAAGACCGCTCTCCAAATCAGTAGTAGGTGTTTTCCCTTCGAGCCTTAAGGGCAGCTCTTGGCAGGAGAAGATCTGCCTTTTACCTCCTGGTAGGATGTCTTGACCACTTTTTTGAAACTGAGCCATTTATGCAGGAAAGAGAGAAAGAGTTCAAGAGTTTGAGAAGAGAGCAAGTGAGAAGGATTCTAACTGCTTTAGACAAATTCTGGATTGCAGCAGTAGTAGTTGGGGACCATGAATGCAATTTCAGTTTAAAAAAAAGTTTAGTAAGTAGAGCTGGATTTATTGCAGTGAGGAAGGAATCAACCTGTGTTTCCTACCTCTAACATGTGCTTTAACAGGTGAGGGAAAGAGAATAGAATCAGCCACCATGGCTTTTGAAAGGTTTTGCTATTGTTCTGTCTTTGAATGTGGTGCAGTGTTAAACTGAACACCAACACTCTGCCACTGCTGTGCAGGGCTGTGCCTTTAGCTGGTTTCGACCTATGCACAGTTCCTGATTGTAGTAACTTGGGGAGGGGGTGGGGTGCTTTTGGATCAGAACTGAGGCACCTAGTGAGATTAGGCAGACAAGCTGTATTTGGGATCATAGTCTTTAACATTTGGGCTCCAATATCCTTGTTTTGGATCAGGGCCTTGGAAGTAACAAGCTTTGGACTTCTCAGGATCTCAGGTAGTGATAGGACTAGGGGGAATGGAATGAAGCTGGAGGTGGGGAGATTCAGGCTGGATGTGAGGAGGAGGTTCTTCACCATGAGAGTGGTGAAACCCTGGAATGGGTTGTCCAGGGAGGTGGTTGGGGCCCCGTCCCAGGAGGTGTTTAAGCCCAGGCTGGATGAGGCTCTGGCCAGCCTGATCTAGTGTGGGGTGTCCCTGCCCATGGCAGTGGGGTTGGAACTAGCTGATCCTTGTGGTCCCGTCCAACCCTGAATGATACTATGATACCATGATACTATGATACCTTACATCTATTGTGGCCACCAAGACCTTATGAAGAGATGGTAGGCAGTGCCTTTTGATTATATACATTTGTCCCTGGCAACTGACAGAAACACAATTCCAGCCTTAATAACTCAATGATATGATAGAAACTTTCACACCAGAACAAAAGAACAAGTTTGTACTCACTGCAGAAGTGAAACTATTCTCTTGTGTAGTAGGAAGTTGGACTAAAGTGAGCAGGTGAGGCAGTTCACATCACTAGCCTAGGTATGTTAAAGACAGTCTGAAGAGCCTGGTGGGGTGGGCTGGTCTAAGACACTTAAGTAAGCAATTAGATATCTTCTGGAGCTGACCAGGCAGGGCCCTACATTAGGAGGGTGAGCCATAGTGAATCAAATGGACCTTCTCTTTGATCTCTGAGTCCTTCTCACATTCAAGTTGACTGTTCCCATTTCCTGGTCAGTCATTTAGTACCTCAGATATGCTTTCTCAGATGAATACATTCATGCTTTCAATACATTTCAAGAGATTGCAGCAATTTTTAATCTGATACACTAATAATGTGAAGGAGCATTAAAGATTTTCTGTCTCCTTGGCTTTACCTGTCCAAGGCCTGTGCATTTGCTTCTGTGTGGTCAGAAGAGACAATCTGCAGTTTAAAGAAAACATGCAGGGAGTTTGAGCTGCATTCTTGGAAAAACAGCTTTACCACTCCCTGGCTGCTCTGCTCTCTGGAAATGTCAAGGTTCAAAGACTGCAGGAGACAGCCTGGTTCAGTAGCTAGGTAGTAGATGAAGGAACTAGGAGGTAAAAGATCTCTGCATAGCCCTGCTAGTCCACAACCATGTCTGGCTAATTGTTTCACCTGATTGCTTGCCTGTGAAGTGAAGATATCTACCCTCCTGTGCAAGTCATAGGGTGGGCAGAGTCAGGTGCTGTGTTTAGGCTGCACACAGAATGAAGGAATGGCCACAGCACTTTGCATACATACTGGTAAGTTGTGGTACACTGCACAGGAATCATCTTGAAACTCCTCTTGCTACCCAGACTAGGGGGTTTAATTAGGCTGTTTAGTGTCAGATTGTCACTCCAGAATTCGAAGCAAACAAATTGAACTACAAACCAGTGAACCTGGTTTTATAAGTCCTATGAAAGAGGAAAACACCCTACCCAAACCCATAAACCTGTCTAGGAGGATGGCATTGCTATGCATCATTCATCCCAGCACTAAACAGTCACAGCCAAGTGGCATATAAAGCAGTGCCTGAAATTCTAGCTGTTGCTTGGCTATTAAAGAAATGGTCACACATCCCATGTGATTAAAATACAGTAAAGCAAAAATCCACCCTGAATGTAAAGTGAGGGGAAGAAGGAGGAAGATATGGCTGCTGCTGTTGATGGCCACCCACAAAGTCATGAGTAGATGTCAGCATGCTCCCCTCCAGCGTTGTCTCAGTTGCTGCACTTTCCTGGCTGCCTTTGGGTTGGTGCATCACTGGTCACTTAAAGCCAGGCAAGCCAGAGCACAAGGAAGTAGTCTGTGTTAATTTTCTCCAGTTGAACCCTTCTGGCAAAAACAGGCCTGAGAAATGAGTGTGGACACCAGCTGTATGGCCCAGGTTTCTGTAGATTTACTGCAGAGCTGAGCATCCTGGTGGGTTTATAGCCTAGATACCCAAGTCCCAGCAAACCAGAAAATGCCTAGGTCCTACACTCCAGATAACCCAAGCCTTCACTGCATACATCATTCTTAAAAGTTTTCATGGACATTTAATGCTCTTTAGTTAAAGCCAAACATAGAATCATAGAATCAACAAGGTTGGAAAAGACCTCAAAGATCATCAAGTCCAACCTGTCACCCAAGACCTCATGCCTACTAGACCATGGCACCAAGTGCCACGTCCAATCCCCTCTTGAACACCTCCAGGGACTTAATCAGCTTCTTGAGTGACCCAACCGAATTTTACAGTCTCACCAGAGAAAACAGGAGGGGAGGCTTCCTTAGCTGTTCTGGGAGTGCAGACATCTCAGTTCCAGCACTGCGTGCACCACTGCAGAACTTTTCTTACTTTCCCACCATGTCAAAACCTGAACTGCAGCCCTGCAACAATTCTGATAGGGTGGGTTTATTTGTTTTCTTCTGACAGTGTCATGACATCGCTGTCATGCTAGGAACAGAAAGCAGAATTCCATTGCCTTTTCCTCATTACTCCTGAAAAATGTCCATGTAATGTGTACCACCAAACACAAAGCAGTCTGGGTGGAATCACAATACTATTTTCATGAACAGACGTATTTTAGTCCAAGTGAAGCTTAATTGCAAACACTGAATGGGAGTTCAGTGATGAATAACCTTTGCAACATGTTCTTGAGGTAAAATTGATTCTTACCACAATGATTAATAGATATTCCATGAGTATTTTTGCAACTTCTCATGTCAAGCATTACATAACATAAATGGATACTCCTCGAGACACTGCCTCTGTAGCTGTTCTATGACAACAGCTCCAGAGAAGTTCAGGGTGTTGTTTAATTTAACATGAAACAGATTAGCAATGCAGCAAGATAGTCACCATAGCTCCATCTTAACAGGACTGCAGTTTCACCTGAGCCTGGATTTTGGACAAATACATGCTTCAAGCCCTTTTCCAACTGCAAAGAAGGCAACTTGGTTCAGGCTCAATACCTCAGTGTTAAGTTGATCAGTTCAAGAGACACCTTGTCATCAGGTAGCAGTGCTGCCAAGTGACATAGAAAAGGTAACTCACTGAGCAAAGACTCGAGCCCAACCCATTCTCTGCCTTCATCACCTATTTTACTGACTTGTGTCTAGTCTGTTGGCAGTCAGACACTGACTCAAGTAAATTTCACCAAGAGAAGCTGCCTAAACCAGCCAGTACTTTCCAGTGACAGTTCTTAACATTTGTAACCACATCTCATCCTAGATAAGCACTATGTCTCCGTCTGGTAAGGCTGAACCCAAAACAAGTCTCCAGATGAATCCCTGAATAACTGCAAGCAGGTTTGTTACACCAGATCCCTGTAACTGAACACCCAAATTTGAGCATGGCTGGCGAAGGGAAGACAGCCAAATGGGAAAGAGTATTATGTTAGAAGATCTCTCATCTTTGGTTCCTCTGCTCATTGGTACCCAGGCCTTACTCACCCCTCAAGTACACACACATCATCATGGTAATGCAGTTCCAACTTAAAAATTTATTACAGAACTCAGAACCAGCCCAGTTTTGGATCTTGATACCCAATGAACGAGACACCCGGGTTCCCAGCCTACAGGTCAGGCAACAAAACCTCTCTCTGGGAAAGGGGAATAATCATAACTGTCTGAAGGCAAGTCCAAACCACAACTCTGACTCCCTGGCACAGAGAAGGATCAAACTTGGGCTCCTGTCAGGACAGTGTGTCAAACCATCCCTTGCACCAAACACCAAACTAGTCACTGCCAAAGTGCTCTGAATCCACGCTGGAATCAACACAAGGGTCTTGAACCCAAACCACATCCAGCTCTACTTTTAGAACAAGCGTGACTGGTTTTAATGAGGCACAGCCAACATGCCTGGAAGAGAGAGAATTCAATACATCATTTTGATTTTGGCCAGAAGAAGGGGCACTGGCAGGGTTAGAAATCATACCAGGAACATTTAATGGTGCGTTTTACTCTCGTTTCACCACATGAGTAGGAAGAGCAAGAGCAGCAACCACTGCCATGATGCTGCTCGTATGATACTTGCTTCAAGAACACCGCTACTCCATGCCATGGGCATCGCTGAGTTTTCCAGCAGCACCTTCTCTTTCAGCTTACAGGGGGTTATAGCTGCAGCCACTCCTGTCCTCCAACATTTTGCTAAACTGGAGACCAGTTTCTCAGGTTCCCAGTTTAAACTCAGAAGGGACTGGAGCACTTTAACTCTTTCACAGATATTTTCCTGCTTATATGGCACTGATGCATGTTACCAGGTTGGTTAAAGAGGTCAGCTTAACGCCACGTGAGCAGTCAGAGCCCCTTGTATATACAACCGCCCAAGCTTACAAGTGCAGGGATTGTCTGCTCCCCTGCCTCTCTACCCAATAGCTTGGGTAGTGTAGTCATTCTGAATCTGGCCATAAGAGGGAGATAAACTATTGCTTCATTCCTCAGTCTTGATGTCTCCTTGCAAAACCTGACTTTACATACAGGACTCAGAAGGCTTTGCTGACTCCTAAGTGAATCAGCTCAGCAAGGTGTGGAGACAGTTCTCACAGTGTTTCCATGAACTCTGACTGTACTTGTCTAGTGCAAATCACACAGCAGATACTGTCATTTCTCAAGAGGTTTAAGGTTTAATAGTAGGAAGCAAACATCATTTAGGATTAGGGAGAGTTTGAGGAGAAATGTGAACAGCCCAAGTGATCAGGGATGGAAACAAAGATTTAGGATGTGAAACTGTGAATTCTGACCTACCCAAATTCACTGATTAGGGACAGTGTGAACAGGGTGAGGCAGCAGTGCCTGGGGCCCCAGATGGCAGTGCCATGAGATTATATCAGAACCATAGCTTTAGTTCTTGCATTTTTGTGAATCAAGTCTCAAGCCCACATCAGTGCTAAGTCAGCCTTGGGAACATGACTGGGCAGTTACCAGCCCAGCAATAACTGCCCTTGTCTAGACACCATCAGAAGCCATGGCACAGAGAAATATGCTACCTCAGCCATCAGACTGGGAGCTGGCTCCACCAGAAATTCCCTCCAGCACTGGGACAAGCCCAAGGAGAGGAACCACAGCAAAATGCAACAAGTTCAACCCACCTGCACAAGCTAAAGAGGCATGAGGACCTTGCATTTCAATGATTTCATCTTGCTGACTGCTACAAGGAAATTGGTGCCTTTTGCACTAGCATCTTTATAACAGATACCTGTTCACTTAGAAAGGTAGAAAATAAAACCCCCAAAGCACTTCAGGTCTTAGCCCTACAATGAATTCATGTAGGGGCAGACAGCTGCAGTCTGCTTTGCAGACTTGGGGCCTTTGGGAAGTCCAAGCAACTTCCTACAGTAAATGCATCCATTTTGGAAGGGATTTGCAGCAGAAATAGAAACCCATGACATCCGTGAGTTTCACGTTTCATTGCAGCTCTGCAAAAGCGAGATAAAATAATCCTGCTTCAGAGCAGGCTCATAAATTTTCACATTCTCTACAAGGGGGCAGTACAACTGTAGCAAAAGAAGAAAATCCAGCCATAACTCTCTCCCCGTCCTAACCTCCTGTTAGGGGAAAAGCCACACTGCTTCACCTGCAAAAACCAGCTGTCTCCAGCCCTGCCTGAAGGGGAATCTGGCCTTAGCCACAAACCAATGCAAAAGCTCACCTTGCCCAGAACGGTGTAGAGCAGTGGGATTTGGCAGCTGCTTGCCCCGTGGGTGATACTTGACAATTCCAGTTCCCCAAAATATCCCACCCCCTTCCACCAAGGATGCAAGAGGTCCCACAGCCGCCCTCAACAACTTATAACAGGGACAGATTGCTTTTCCCGTTTTAAACAGGAGTGAGCCCAGTGTCCTTTCTGTGGAGTAGCAGCAAGGTACCAGGGCAGCTGGGATGTTGCTCCATCTTGAACAGATTTACATCAGCCTCCCCGACTCCCGTCGCTGTCGAGAGCCACAGGGGTCAGGCAGACACCCGCTCCAGCTCCACGATGCACGGGGAGGGGGTTGCTGAGGCAACAGCACGCTTTCTTTAACCGTTATTTAACTCATCTCGCCCTCCTCCCCCCACCCGCCACTGCCGACGTGCGCGACTGAGGGTACAGCTTTTATTAGGGTGGGATTTTGCAGCCGCCGGATTTATGGGATGTTCCCAGCAGCCTGCCCTTGCCGGTGGCCCCGGGGACTGCGGGTCCACAAAGCTCCCGGGCAGATAGTGGCGTCCCCAGCCTGCAGGTTGCCCTCTGCAAAGGGCAGGACAAATGAGGGAAAAAGAGTTTTATGAAAGAGACATTCCTCAAGCCATGAGGTTTGGGGGGTTGTTTTTTGGGGGTTGTTTTTGTTGTTGTTTTCGGGTTTGGGTAGTTTTGGGGGTTTTATTTGGAGGAAGGTACAATCAGGTTTTCTGAATGAAACAAAATTCCATCCTTAAGATGCTGCTATTTGGCACCACCCCCACTGCTGAGGACAAGAAGGGGTTGAAACAGAGTCACACACCCCAAAGCACAGCTTTGGTAAAAGCTGGGGTGCTTTTTGGGTGGGAAGTGAAACATTTATCTGGTTAGGAGACTCGCTGACCCTCAGCTCAAATTTTCTTACTAATCCTATGGTCTTGGATGCTATTCTCCTCCCAGTAAAGCAGAAGAAAAAGGGGAGGTTTGGTGGGTAAGCCTCACCCTGGTCCCTCTCAGTTCAGACAGGCTTTTATAGATTTTACTTCAATGCAGGTTTTGCTGTCAGGGTTCCATGGGTGGCAGCAGGGCTGGCATGCAGACCCCATAAAGGGCTCGCACACACATCCCTGCCAAAGCCTTGCAGAACTGCCTGAAGTGAGTTACAGCAGGAATTTGTGCATGAAAACCAAGGAAGCATGTGAATGCAGTTCTGCCATGTGGGGAACAGCCATCTTCATGCCGTGGGTCTAGCAAGTCTGCACCACTGCAAAGAGCACATTGAAGCCTACATGAAGCCCCAGAGAGCACCCATATATAAAGAGACAATTGATTTCTTGGCCAGTATTGCAGGCACAAGAAATTCAGGGAAACATGCATTTGGGTATGTTTTCAATTAAGTGCAGATCCTTCTGCAGTTTGTCAATCCCTAGTGAATGGCCATTTGAAAGGAGTGCTCACTATCCCAAGGTCAAGGAAATTGTCCAAGCTCATAGTAAAGAAAAGTTGCCCTGTAGGGCTTTCTGAACAAGATTATTCCATGTCTACAGACAAAATCAGCATTTTGCTTTGATTATTGTCATCTCATCACTAAGAAGCATTCATGAGATGATTAGCTGCCTTGAAATTTGGTCTTACCCAAACATATCTTAAAAAAACCCCACAGTCTGTCCCTCTCAAGCTCAGCTCCCTCATCTGTTATGCACTGATGAAAAACCTCTCCCAGGCAGGAGGACAGCTTTACTCTGGAGCCTTTAGGATCTGGAAGAAAGCAGTGCTGAGAAGCAGCAGAAGGACAGGTGACAGAGCTGCCTTTATGGGGTTGGCTCTACCTGTGATGAATAATTTGTAACTTTTGCAGATGTAATATGTATGTCATCCCTTACCTCTGTGAGAGCTTTCTACTTGACTGCAAAGAGTGAAATCAAAGGGATACTAATGAAACTGGGCTGAAGTGAACACAGAGCTCAGATACCAGCCTTCAAGACACAAAGTCATAGGGAGTTACTGGAAGATCAATAGAGAATATTCACAGCCAAACCAGCAGTTCAGTCTCCTGCAAGTGTTAACCCAGGGCAGTTGCAATGTGAGAGCCCATCCAAGAGAAATAAAGGCATGGAAATAATGTTTGCTGGGACTGGAAAAGGCTTCCAAAAGAAACAAGTTTACAAGATACTGGCTCATAATAGTCATTAAATGACTCTCACTGAAGTGCAGGTGATAAGACAGCAAAGAAATGGTCAAACCTCAAGACTTTAATCAGAAATAACAGGAGAGGGGATTTTACCAGTTTCAGTGGAGGGAAGAGAACCCAAATGGGCACAGATACCCTAAAATAAGGTTCTACAGGAAAAAGTCTGAGGACTATGAGGAGGAGACTGCCTCTGCTGCAGCAGCACCTTGACTGGGACCAGGCTGTTCACATCCAGCACTTTCCACCAGCACTTCTCTTGCTCAGCAAAATGACATGTATTAATACTGCTGACACTGTCATCCTGAAGATCTGAATTTTATTTACACAAAAATCAGAGGCAAGCCTAAGTGGCAGTAAAGATTCAGAAGGTCTTAAACGTTCTAGGAATCCTGAGCATTTTATTAGGTGAAGTGGCAATTCTGCAGTAAAAATAGCACTGGGGTTTGCTGTTCAATCTTACTTTTCCACATTGCTTTGAGCTTTCAAGATGTTAGAGAGTTCACCCTGCAATGCGCTTTGGGCTGCAGGCAGGGAATAAGTTTGTGAAACATCATGTGCCACTTCTGCAGAGTATGGGAGTCCTTCCCATCAGCCACACTCTCCCATTTCTAGCAGGAGATGGTAACAAGCATAAAAGAAGAACAGAATCCAACTAATGGGACTTTAAACAATCAGAAAGCAAATTATGACAGCAATTATGACAGCTCAGTGCTTGGCAACACCTTCACCTTTCCCAGATGTCAGAGGATAAGCTATTTTTACTGGGGAAAAAAAGGATGACAGAAAGAAGGGCTTATTTGGACATCTACAGCAGAAATGAATTTAAAGTGATCTGAGCTTCAAAAATGGGGTTTGGAGGCAAGTCATTAAGCTTTCTTTTTCTGGAAGAGAGGACAGGACATTTCATGCAGGATTAGTCTCTTCACTGGAATGCCTGTCAGTAACATTTAAATATGTGCAAGATTTACCTTTTTTCACTCTCTGGACCTAGAGATTAATTAGATTTAATTTTAGACAAGAAGAAAGTGGCACTTCCTACTTTTGGACACATCAGGGCTCCCATTTTCCTAGAATTCTGGAATCTTAGACCAGCTTTGGTTGGAAGGGAACTTGAAGACCATATAGTGCAACCCCCCCTGCAATGGGCAAGGACATCTTTTGCATGGTGCAAAGCTCCATCCAAAGTGAGTTGTAATGCTTCTGGTAATGGAGCATCCACAAGTTCTCTGAGCAATCTGTTCCACTATCTCACCATCATTAAAACTCAGAAATAAATTCTATATATCTAGTCTGCCCTCTTCCAGTGTGCAAGTGTTGCTCCTTATCCTACTGCTAGACACCCTGTTAAAAAGTCTGCCCCCATCTTTCTCACAGACTCCTGTTCCACCCTGTACAAGCACTGAAAGGCCACAACAAGGTTTCCCTGGAGCCTTCTCTTCTCCAGGCTGAACGACCCCAACTTTCTCAGCCTGCCCTCATAGGTACCTCCAGGGATGGCAACTCCACCACTTCCCTGGGCAGCCTTTTCCAGTGTTTCACAACCCTTTTAGTGAAGAAATTTTTCATTATGTGCAACTTGAACCTCCTCTGGCACAACTTGAGGCCATTTCCTCTTGTCCTCTTGCTTGTTACATGGGAGAAGAGACTGACCTCGACCTCACAAACTGTTTCCCAAACCACATTATTTCCCTGTTCCCCTTCCACCCCAGTCGAGCCGTAGTTTTATCTACCACCACCACTGTTCTTCCACTAGCTGTTGGTGACCACCAGTGCTAACCTAAGTCCAGTACAGGTTCATCCATCCATCAGGTCCATCATTCCTGCTCAAGCTCTGTGTTCTGTCATGGCTTAAAGCTCTGCTCTCCCTGAGCATCTGCTGAGTGCACCAAGTTCATTAAGACAGGAGCACATCAGCTCCACGTGGCAGAAGCACTTGATCCATTGTAATATTGAGTTTCATCATGCAGTCTTCAGTTATGTGACCCTGTAGATTTGACCTGATGTCAGAGAGGGCCATGGGCTATTGAGATATTCCCCTGAGGCACCCTGCCCTTTCTACCAAAGGAATCTGATCCAGCAACAGGAAAGAGTGAGAATTTTCAGCTGTCCCCATTCCCTGTGAAACAGTCTGTGCTACATGTGCCTAATGTAAGATGTCCCTTATGTTCTCACTTTCTCCTTTTTTCCTCTCTAGGTCTTGCACTAATTTCTACCAACAGCCACATAAAGTACTGTAATAAATTAAGTTCTTACAAACACAACTGTTTTTTTCCTTTTTCATAACAGCTTTTACAGCCAACACCCCAGATGGGCTCCAGACTTGCAAGGTGCTAAACAGCTGATTACCCTGTTCTACCCCAAAATCAAGGCCAAAGGCATGCAGTGTTACACAGAATCAGATTACATCTGTGGGGTTGGCTCCTTCCTTTGCTGAAATCCAGACATCTCTGGTAGCAGATAAGAGCAGATATTTAATACAAAGAAACCATAACGCTTTAGGATGGAGGCTTAACAAAACTGTAACAGCATGGATTTAAAGGGAAAAAGACCATAAAAGGGCAGTGGCCAAACACATGCAAAATGTGGGCTCTTCATTGATTAGCCTGTGCCCTCTTAGCATCTCTTCAGTGTCCTGCAAATAACTATGTGAACTACACATGAACCAGGGAGATTATTCCTGATATCAAATCTCACAGGAGTTGATCTCCTCACTCCCATATCTGTTATCCTTGCATTCTCTAACTCTGCTGCCTACAAAAGGTGAAGCCCAGAGCTCCACTGGCTCTAGGAAAAGCAACAGACCTTTTGTGTAGGTAAAACCCTTTCCACTTTCTTTTCTTCCCGTCTGCTGTTTTCAAGCACAGGGGTTCTTTTTCATGACCAAATGGTCTTGAAAATAAAGAACATTCTCTGGGTTTAGGGTGATTACTATTACTATTTAAACATCAGCATAGAAAATGAGTTTAGTCTTTTCAGGCTTCAGGAACTCAGAGGTGGAAAGAGATTCCAAAAGAGGCCTGGCTTCTGCAGGAAGTCACCCTTGAACGGGCTTTTGATTCTAAATGACACATATTTCATGGATGTCTGGTCTGTGTCCTGTGAGTCCACTGTGCAGGGACATGTCTTGGTCAAAATGGCTGCTACAAAGCTGTAGATGTAGATGATCCAAACATTTACATGTTTGGAAAAGTCATTTTTTTTGGCCTTTGCAACAGTGTGAGTGAAAGTGTCAGCTAGCAATCGTTTGATCTGGTGCACTTGTCCGTATAGCATCTGGTCTCTTCTCCCAGAACAAGAGGACACAGTCTCAAGCTGCACTAGGGGAGGTTTAGGCTGGATGTTAGGAAGAAATTCTTCATAGAAAGAGAGATTGGCCATTGGAATGGGCTGCCCAGGGAGGTGGTGGAGTCACCGTCACTGGAGGTGTTTAGGAAGAGACTGGATGGGGTGCTTGGTGCCATGGTTTAGTTGATTAGATGGTGTTGGATGATAGGTTGGACTCGATGATTTCAAAGGTCTTTTCCAACCTGGTTAATTCTATTCTATTTTATTCTAATTCTATTCTACAAACTGTTCTTCATTAGGCTAGAAGTATACAAAAGAAAAGCACAACCTCAACACTGAGAATGGAATCAAGATCTCCTCTGTTCTGATTCTAGCTAGAAGTATACAAAAGAAAAGCACAACCTCAACACTGAGAATGGAATCAAGATCTCCTCTGTTCTGATTCTAGCTGTAGTTGTGACGCTGTGCTTGACTTGGGGCAACAATTGTAATGCCTCTGCATCCATTACCCCAGCTTATAAAACAGGGAAGCAGAAACAACCTTTACCCAAATTGGCATTTTGAGAATTAAGATTTGAAGAATGTTCTGAAGATTAGAACACAGCCCCAGCACACATCCAAAAACATCACAGTTGCTTGAAACTGCATGACATAACGGAGATTAAGTACAGTCAGAGAGTCATTTGGGAAGTCCAGACAACGACCACATCAATTGAGGCTGCTTCTAAGGCAGACATCTAAATAAATGCTAATGAAGTAATCTCTGCAACATCCCCAACCAATGGGCACTTCAGTACTTAAAAGTAGTAACAGCAGCGGGAACAGACTGTCCATTAAAAACCAAAACAGAACACTGAAAAGCCAAAACTGAAAGCAACAGTTTGTGCACTTCAGAGCTCTGAGAAACATCGTACCTTTGAGCCAGAATTTTGTCCAAGTGAAGACTTTTTTCCTTCAGCCCTCCCTTAATTTAACTGCCTTCTTTATCATTCAGACCTTTCACTTGCCACGTACCCAGATGCTACAAGAATGGGCAGACTGTGGACCTAACTGACGTCTACTGGCATCAAAAGGCTCCCATTGACTTTAACAGACATTTAACTAACCCTCTATAAATCACTGAAAGAGACTAAAATAACACCCCCCCCCAAAATTCAGTTTCTATATGAACTCCAACCTTGCATGCGTAGGAGCAAGTCTATGTCTGCTTAATTTCATAACCTCCATGCTGAGATTATTTCAAAGGGAAGGAGAAATGAATAGGATAGGATAGGATAGGATAGGATAGGATAGGATAGGATAGGATAGGATAGGATAGGATAGGATAGGATAGGATAGGATAGGATAGGATAGGATAGGATAGGACCGGACCGGAAGAGACCTTCAAGATCATTGTGTCCAACCCATCATCCAACACCACCTAATCAACTGAACCATGGCACCAAGTACCCCATCAAGTCTCCTCCTGAACATCTCCAATGATGGTGACTCCACCACCTCCCTGGGCAGCCCATTCCAATGGGCAATCACTCTCTCTATATAGAACTTCCTCCTAACATCCAGCCTAAACCTCCCCTGGCACAGCCTGAGACTGTGTCCTCTTGTTCTAAATAGTTTCTCTCCAAGCCAGGGCAACTTTAGTATTTGTGCCCCTATCATCTCTGCTGTATTTTCTGAGAGCTGAGAGCATCCCAAAGCAGTGCCAACCAGGTGATCCTCAAATCCTGATCTTCGACCACATTCTGCACAAGAAAGGCTATCTGGAAGGCAGTTGATGATTTTAAGCAACACGTAGTGGAGGTTCATTTGAGGTCTATGACACACTCGCTGAATCCTGAACCTGCTTTGGTAATACAAGTAACTTATTGACCAGCTGGGTCTTCACAGTTGCTTGAGGTGCTGTGGCGTGGCAGCTCACAGAGCCTTTCCAGCATGCAGCTCACTCATGCAGCTCAGACAGTCACAAGGAAGTATTTTGTTACTGTATAAAGAACAGCACTGACGCACACCTCATCTCTGTGGGGTTGAAGTGTTACTCAAGTCGTATCTTGTGGGGCACACTGCATGCGTATTTGAGAGAAGTCATTGCCCTCCTGAAGTCTCCCCTCTGAGCAGGCTGGGGCAACCATCTTTCACTCATCTGTTAATACCTCCTAGCCAGTCACCAGTTCCTTCTGCACAAAGCAGTCCCGGGCTGACAGGTTTGACGATCAGCAGATGATGTTCAGCCTTGACTCATAAGTCAGCTGTCTCCAGGAAATTTTGTATCACTGAAAAGGCAAAATGCTCAGCTCTCTAATGGGACACACAACTACAACCCCAGGCTGTCCTGAGTCAGGCTGTGGGTTTCTTTTTATATACTTACAGCTAGAGCATTCTTAAACAAAGGGGGGGGGAAAAAAACCCTGTGAATTCTGAAAAATACATAAACTCAAAGAACTTTCTGGAAAGAAAACAATCCCCAGAATGACTTCATTGAAAAAAGCTAACAGCCCATGTTACTGGGGCTGGGCACTGTGCTGCCTGTACCTGCCCCTCAGGACTTCTCTGCTGCCAGATCTCTTGAGTCCTCTGGCAACTGGAAGAACTAGCAGCAAGTCCCAGTGTTCTTCTGGGACCACCCCAGTGCCAGGATAGGCCCAAGATCAAGGTGGCTCCAAACCCCAATGTTTTTGAAGCTCTGCAACGTGTGGTACTAGAAGATCCCCAGTGTGACTGGGCTTGTCAGCACTTATTTGGCCCTTCAGACAGATGACAATAATTCCTGGGGCTTGCACGACTCTTTCTGCACTTCCCAAACATCTTTGATTTGTAAAAATCAAAGGTACAAAGCTAACTCTAGCATGAAAGCCGGACTCTAGGACAAATCATTGAAGTTCCCATTAAGGAATCAGAACCAAAGCCTGCTGGAGCTTAGGCAAGGACCAGGACCACCCAGAGTAAGTTTTCTTTTCTTGAAGGTGTTTCTGCCAGCTAGTAAGTTTTGCAAATTGTCCCACATATGTTTTGCTACCTTTCTCCAAGACCTGAGATTTTGGCCTGAGCTTTTTACATCTACCCAGCTATAGTCTTCTATGAGGTCTGACAGATACACCAGCCTTGGCATTTGCCTAAGTGAAAGACATCCTAAAAGCCGCACCAGTTCTACCTGCTAAACACTCTTGTGCCTTTGTCAGCCCAGTTCTTGGCACTGTAACTCTGAAGAGCCCAGTCTATGCCTCAGATCAGCTGAGTTTCCCTGTGTTGTCACTTCCTGGTGACTTTCACCACCGCTAGAGGAAGCTTCTGTACCACTAGAAGATTCCCAGCTTAGCAGTGTCTCCTGATGGTCCTGAGGTCCCTTCCTGCCCTTGCTCTGTCCTGCACCACATCTGAGCTACCAAAAACACATCTCCTTTCCCAGCACATCCACACCTCTAGATGGCTGTCCAGCATGGGACATGGCAGTGAGAGCCAGTTCAGACACTGTGACCAACATGTAAGAGACCAAGCTAGTGTTAGATTTCAGTCTTCCAGACATTCATATGAAGCAGCTTCTTCCACTTTAACTACCTTCCTTTCAAATCGTTCAACCTCTGGCTCTGTGACCAATACACTGCTGCACCTACTGGGTGCAGTGGCTTAGAGAGAAGCTGCATTCATAGCTGAGGTTCATGGACAGAGCTGCACAGCCATGTCTTCCCTGGTACCCACAATCCACAAGACTTCATGCTGGCATCTCCAGCCAAAAAGCTGTAGAACAAGTTCACACTGTCATTACTAATCCTCTTCATGCCTTCTAAGCAGTCCTGACTACCAGAGCCATGAGTTTTCAAATTAGGATGATTCTTTCCCTGCTTTGTTTTGGGGGGATTTGTTTGTTTGTTTGTTTTTACAGTATTTCCACTTAAAAAAAAAAAAAAAAAAAAAAACATCTCCTGCTCAGGCAGTTTGATTTTGTCTTATCTTACCACACCTCTCTCCTCACCACCCTTCACGGTGGTGTCTGTCCTAGTTTCCCCTCACTGGTTAGAAATGTCACCGTTGTGCTGCATGCTCATTTCGTCTGCGCTGCCAATCGAGACGGCAAACACAATGAAGTCTAAAGTTGTAGAACCAAAACATGAGGAAAACTGACCTCCCAACTCAACTCACATGATTTGCCTTGTTTTCTGAAGCTGCTAACGCCAAGAAACAACAAAACAACTTCTGTTATTCCCCACAAAAACATCCTAAGGAAACAAATATTTTTCAGCGGTATTTTTCATTTAAATTAGGGAACCTTTATAGAAAGAAACAACTGGGAGGGGGGTGAAGGGGTGAGGGAGGGGAGTCTGGTGAAAAACAGTCTTCAAAAGTTTCTTTTTGGTTTGGTTCAAAAGCCATTTTCCCAATAAAATAAGTCAACAAAACGTTTCTTCAGTAAGTGAGATGCTACCTTCATCAGCCAAAGTGAGACAGTGGAGGGGAGGTGAAGGGAGGTCTACCTCACTGTCCTGTTCCTATAAGCCAAAAAACTCAGTATGCAAATCCCATTCCCAGCAACTGAGACCCAGAAAGCATCATGCCTGGTGGAAGATCTTATCATCCCATTTAGGAAGAAACTCTTCACCACGAAGGTGATGAAGTGGTGAAGCACTGGAACAGGTTGTCCTGTGACACTGTGGACACTCCAACCCTGGAAGCTTTCAAAGCTACTTAGGACAGGGCCTTGAGCAACCTGAGCTGCTAACCAGTGGGGTGACACCCTCCAAGGACAATGAGATCCAGCAGTTTCCCAGCAGAAATGTGCCACCTGCAGGGACCCTGAGCTCCACTCTCCTTCACAAGCTTGAAATTCTTCCAGATCAGTCCTAACATCTTTCCCCTGGGTTGTGGGAATGGCCAAGAGACTAGACTCATGCCAGCAGGGCAGACCATGAGTTTGTCAGCCATAGCCACAGATTTAATACCCATTGCATCTGCCAATATTTTGGTGCTGCAGAAAGGAATCCACCACACCAGAGAGGACTTTTGTACAACGAGGCTGCATTCCTCCTTTAGCTGTGCATAAGCAGCTTCATCACCTAAGGATTCAGGTAATAAAACTAAGGGAGAGAACTTGGTTCAGGTGTTGCCTGTGTGGCAGCCTCCTAACCTTTCTGTCCCTTGCCCAACCAATGCTATTTGCTCTGCTGTGCAAGCAAGGCAAACAACAGGCAAGTGTGCAGCAGTGAGCTCTCCCCAGGGGGGACAGCTCTAAGAGCTCAGCTATCCTTAACATCATTATGCCAGGATCTGGGAATAGCAAATGTTCTGATGACTATCTGCAACAGCTCCTGTGCTCCCCATGGACACTGCTGCTGCTGTTGCTCCCTTCCATGGCTCAGCTATTCTTGGTGCGTGTCTGCAGAACACAGCAAGCTTCACTCCCTCCCTTCTAAGACTGCAGCTCTGTAGTCTTCAGGGAACACAATAAGAGGGACTTCTGTTGCAACTTTTCTCAGTATTTTTCACAGTGGGTGACAAATGGACCCTGCTTCTCTGGAAGTCCAATCAGGATAAGTCCAGTTCTGGCTAATACGGTCCAGCCCCACAAAAGCACAGCACATCCCTCATTTCAGGAGCACTGCAGAGCATCAGATGAAAAATACATGCTGTACTTTCCCAGTACCAACAGAAAGTGGTCACATTGTGATTAAAAAAAAAAAAAAAAGGATACACTTGGAAAAGTTCCTGAGCAGAGTCTTTCTGTTTGAGCAGAGCATCCCAGCCTCACCATCCTGCCATCATCTGTTCTGAACAAACACAGCTTGAGCGAGCGGCAGCGCAAGGTGTCATGCAGCCAGCCCCGGGGTTTGTGTACCTTTGGCAGATTTTAAATTGAGAGCAGCTGCTAGCAAACTAGCAGGGATGTTTTATAGCTTGCTGACAATGCCAGATTCTGCAGATATTACAGTCCGTACTCAGTGGCATCTCTGGAGTATTCTGGTTTTACAAGCATTTCCCAACACACCACCAGGAACACACAAGAGCTGCTCACATTTACGCCATCAGGGATGGTTCGTCCCCTTCCACGGTTGGCCCAGACATGCTCCCTGAATTCCACCAGCCCGTCGGCATGAGCTCAGTGGGGAGGTGCTGGTGTCTGTCCTCACTGTGGGTTTTGTAGTTGGTTGAGGGCACTGGCGGTGCATCTGCAATCAGACCTGGTGCTCCCTCTCTTGAGAAGTTATTTGTCTCATCAAGGGACAGTTGGCTTGTTTAGAAAAGGATATTATAATATTCATTTCCCAGCAGAGATGGGAAGCCTCATCAACTGTAGGTTTTTATTTGGATGAGGCTAAATAAATACAAAATTATAGAGGGGATTAAGGCAGATTAAGGGGTGCCTGTTAGTCAGAAATGACTCCTGGCGGGCTGGGATTTTTTCCAAGAGGCTAAACATAACTTGACTTGCAACACCATAAAGTATCTTGTGCTACCGTATCACTCCCTGTGCTTGGAGTCAGAGCTCCAGCCATGCCTTAGAAATCTGCTGCCCAGCCTTCTGTCTGAAGGTCCACATATGATGACAGCTTCAGCAGCCACAATCAGCTGTCTCTGGAAGTGAGATCTCATCAGTCCCTGCACCTGGCTGAAGGCTTTCACCCAGAAGCAAGTGGAGACATGTCTCAAAGCCTGCTCACTATCAGGTCTGACACTGCTGTGAACTATCACTTTCAGCAGCTTCACTGCCCACAGGTCCTTATCAAGGGTCCACCACCTCTGGGACAGCATTTGATTTTCTTAACAGAAGTTATCATCATTCTGGAAATAAAGCATCACATCCTTTTCTCTGCATGCTGTGACAGCAGCATTGCTACATCCATTTAAGAGGAGGGAGTGCCAGTGCATAAGTACACTTTTATCACTGCACATCTTCATCCTTTATCACTTCAACTCATTTTCAGAGGTTTGGACAGGAGGTTCAGGACTGTCTTTTCCATCAGGAATAAGATAACACTACTTTTGCCCACCACAAAGCCCCAATATCATATTTCTTGGACCTCATGTGCCTAAGATGACAGCAAACCATAAAGTGCAAAGACTATGCACGCTGCCAGGGAATATCATTTCATTTTAAAACATACTCTCAGCATTCGATTTCCTTTCCCTCAATTTGCTTGCAGGTTCTCCAACAGACAACTGTTTAAGACCAAAATAATACATAAGCTGCAGCTTCAAACTGCAGGACAGCTCTGGATTACCTCTGGATTGCATATTAAAAAAGAGACCTTGCTTGTCTTTTGACAGAATGGGGTGGGAAATTATGCTGTAGGATATCTTAGAGGTCCTGGGACTTCAGGTTGTGTAACAACCAAAACTTCTCTTGAGTCATTATTCCCTCCTCTGGTTAAGTTCTCATTTGTTTTCACACATATGACATATTAGCTTCCTACATCAGTGGGTAGGAAGATCATACCTGCTTTATAATCCTTTATAATGCTGCTTCTCCTTCTCTTAAAGAATTTCTTCCAAAAAAAACCCTACCCTTTTAGGTAATCAGAGTCTGCCCACGGAACTAAAGAGAATCGCTGTCTCCTGACAATGATGGATTGCCTGTATTTTAGGAATGCTAAAAAAATCAGGAGTATATTTACAGAACTGAACAGATCTGAACCTGGAATCCTCCTCCCGATACTGCAAAGGCACATGGTGCCTGTCTTGAAGAGAAACTTAACACCACGAAGTGAGACTCAGAATAAAGGGCATTTTTTTTCCCCAGTTCTTAGGGGAAACTGAATTATGTCTCATTTGATCCTTTTTCATACCTGTTTGGATGGCCTTCCTCAATTTCACTGTCTCATATGCACATCTTTTTTTCCTCTGATAAACCCCTCAGGCTCATCCAGACATTCAGATGCCCCTTGAAATAAACACAATTGATTGACCCTCAGCTGCTGTGTGCATAAGGGGCATACACAAATACACATTTACAACATTAAGCCTTTTCACCAAGCACAGGACTCCTTTCAGGATAGGACATCACATCTGCAGATGTTGGCCTTTCCTTCAGGTTGTATTAAAACCTGTAGTTTGTGCTCCTCAGCCAAATCAGGCTATCCTGTGCTGCAGCTCTGAGCTTCTGGTTGATAACCCTTCTGCAAATTTTAGAGTTCCTGTATTATGCCAGTAAGAATTAAACTGATGGGCCAAGCCTTTGCATGTCTTACAGCAGACTCATCTTGTCCATTAATCTTCTTACCCCCAGACCAAAAAGTAGTTAGAAGAAAAGAAAGTACAAGCCTCATGCCTAAGCTTTGATAAATCCACTATCCAAAACCTGTGAAGCAAGATCCCAGCATCCTCAGAGGTCTCATCCTGACTTTGAAAGCATTTAAGTGGCAGGAGTGGAAGCCCACAGAGCACTGGGGGTATGTCTGCAGCACCACAACCAGCTGCTTCTTCCTCTGTGCCTTAGTGTCACAAACCAGCATGCCCCATTGTCTGCTGGACCACAGAAATATTTATCCTGCCATGCAATACACTCACTCCTTGCTGCTTTGGAAGCTGTCAATAATACAGAGGAAACCCATGCTGATGCCACCCAGTAAGAGAAAACTAACAATTTCCCCTAGGAGGTGACTCAGAGGAGACCTGACATTGTATAGATACTAGGGAGGAACAAATGGCAAACCACAGTTCAGCCCATAATATCCATTCCTAGACGGACCAAGCATTAACACTGGCTCACATCAACCCCCTTTGGTGCTTAGCAGTAAATAAGAAGCAACCACAACAGCCCTGTGCTCTTTTGAATGCAGAACTAGATCACTGTGTACTAAGGGAACTGTACCACCCATTGCCAGTTAGTCCTGCTTTAAGGGCCCTAATAGGAAGAACCCCAATGAAGTAATGAGAAACTTATACCAAGCAGGAGACTTTTTTTTCCTCTCTTCTCTCTAAAAGGGCAGTTATACTCTGAGGAGAAGGAAAACACACATGGGACTGCTAGAAGCTTCTTGCTTAGTAGTTTGAGTCATATTTTCACATTTTTATAATTATCACATAATGTCTCACAAACCAGGACATGTCAGCTCTGTGCAGAGCCAAAGTGAACACAGGCAGACACTGTACACTGTCTGCAGGGCCAGCTCAGCCACAGCATGCCCTTCCTGGCCTCATCCCATCAACGCCAGCCGTGTGCCCTTGCACCCCATACTATCCCTCCTTGGAGACAGCACAACGCTGCCTGGTGCAAAGCTGTTCCTGCCCTCAGGACTGCACTCATCGGCAGAGGATAAACCCCTCACGCTGCATCTAGTGGGTTTAAATGAGGTGTCAATGACTTAGGTGGGTCACAGCCTCTTTTGGACGCTCCCCAGCCCTCAGAGTCAGGTTTCCAAGCCAGGCACCGGTGCTCTGAGCTTGCTGAATTGAATCCAAACACAGCGAGCCCCGAGGTGCCATGTGGGGTTTGGCCAGCACCCTGTCCTCAGGGCACAGGCTCGTCCTGGCAGGACACCCGTACGCTGCTTTTGTGGCTGTCTCCAGGGCCGACGTGTGCCCCTTCCCAGGACACCAGCCCTGTGAAATCCCCAAGGTGACAATTTCCAGGGATATGGGTAACTTGTTGAACAAACACTTTGCAAAAGGTTCATTTAAAAAAACACCCACTCTCACCACCTCCATCCCCCCCTCCCCCAGCTATCATGAGAATGCATTGCCATGCAGATCAGCCAGCCAGTGCCTGCCATCCCTGCCTTGCTTTCCTCTCCACTCCCAATGGCTCTATTCTTTCAGGGCTCCAATCTCCCTCTCCTGAGAGTCTATCTCCAGGGCACCCCTTTGGCCCAATATTCACCCATTCAGGCATCCTCTATTCTCCAGTCCCTCACTTCACACTCCCTCTCCCTAGTTCAGCTATTTTTCTTGACATGCCCTTTGCTCTGTTGCAGCACATCTGAACAGCTTCTTTGGTGACCACAGGTTTAACTGAGACAGGGCAGATAACGTGGGACTTGGACTTTTTGGTGGGACTCAAAGATCTTGAAGGTCTTTTCCAATCTAAATGATTCTATGACTTCATAAATCCTGGAAGATTTGCTCAAGGCTCATGACATGGGATGGGGGCTCCAATTAGTCCTCCCCAGTCTGATGAGGCATCCCACACTCACCCACTTGGCTCCAACATCCTAACATAGGCATGCTCCCATCATCAGGTTCATTCACAGAGCAGTTACAGCTATGTTTTTCCATGTTAAAAGGGTGTAGATATCCTCACACTCTTCCCTAATAAGCCAACCTTTGCTGTGTTATCAGAACTAGTTGGCTGAAAGTCACCCTGTAAAAGCAAAACCTGCAGCAGTATGCAACTGAGTATAGCCATGAGCGGCTAAAGGCCATGTTGAGAGATTTTTGCAGCAGGTCTTGTTGAGAGGAATAGAAATGATACCCAAGAGGGAACTTTCCCCACAACTGCATGAAAATACCTTTGTTTCTTCAGATCCAGAAGTTTCTGTTCTCCCCTCCCACCCTGACCTGCAAGGTGCTTTGCCAAGCCAGACAAAATTATAGTGCCCTAGTGCTGTGGGGCAAGAATGAACAAGGGGGAGGAATAAAGCATCTCTTTTCACTCCTATAGGAAAATATTATACAAGTAACCAGCTGCACTGGTGTGGGGGGTGGAGGGGGTGGGGGGGTGCTCTTCCAGAAGCACTGGCATGCTCTGCTGTTACTAGACTAAATAGAATATTGAGCTTCTCCATCCAAAGCTTCTTTACAGAAAAGCTGCACAAAGTAAACATATTCCTCCCAAGGCCAAAACCTTTCTAATGCCAACTTTCAGCTCAGAGCAGATGTCAGCATTCGAGCTGCAAAGCTCCCAAGGAACAGGGGGCTTGCACTGGCCAGGTGTCTACATCTGTGCAGTGCAGCCCCTGCAGCAGCCCGGGCTGGGGGCAGCTGTGGCAGGCTGCTGGTGTCAGACAGCAGCACACTAATGAACTGAGAAGCACCAGAGGAAATTCCTCACCATGGAGATGGGAATACAACCACCACGCAATCAGGAGCACTTCAGTCACTTAGTGTGAAGCCAAAGAGCTGCTGCGTAACCTTGGGTAAGCAGCTTGAAATTTAAGAGGCAGGGTTGAGCAGCATAGCAGATCTCTGAAGAAATCTGCTCAGTTACTGGCTTTGGGAGGAGTGTCCTTTGTGGGACAGAGGAAGAACATAGGGTTTACTATTAGAGATACATTAAGAGAAAGAAATTCCATTCATCACTGCTAAGGTCGATCCTAAGTCTGAAACAGGGAAAACTTGAGGCGGTTAGGACCCTTCCTCCTGCACCATGTATGAAATGATGAAGATGGATGTTAGGAAGAAGTTCTTCACAGAGAGAGTAATTGCCCATTAGAATGGGCTGCCTGGGGAGGTGGTGGAGTCACCATCATTGGGGGTGTTTAGGAGGAGACTTGATGGGGTGCTTGGTGCCATGGGTTAGTTGATTATATGGTGTTGGATGATGGGTTGGATGCGGTGATCTTGAAGGTCTCTTCCAACCTGTTCTGGTCTGGTCTATTCTATTCTATTCTATTCTATTCTATTCTATTCTATCCTCTGTGTTCCTCAGTTCCTTTGGCACAGCAACCATCAGCCCTTACAAAGTCCCATGCACTATACAGAGATGCAGCGGAAACACCAAAGCACCAGTCTCTCACTTCAGGGAACCCAAGGTTTCACACAATCCCTAGGCACAATGAAGTTATAAGGAAATCCACCCTGATGTAGCTAAAACAAGAGGCCTGTTCATTCACAGGACACATACAAAGGGGAAGAGCCAGGAGTCTGTACCCCAATCTCTGTCTTCCTGCTTTTGAAACTTGCAGTGTCAGGCAAAATTGAAGCTGCAACTCAACAGCAAGGAAATTGCCTCTCTCACACACACACACACAAAAGCCAACCCCCCAACAAACCCTCTGCCTGCATCTGGTGGCTGAGAACACTGCCAAGGCTCTAACCCTCTGATATTAACAGAAAGAGATATTGATGAGTGTCGCTCTGGCGAAGGAAACCAAATGGTGTTTTGTAACTGCAGTGGATTCTTCACAGATTTCCAATTCCTCAGCAAGGCTGTTGCTCCAGACTGGGGTGTAATTGAGATGCATTAGCCACTCACTGAGAAACTTTCCCAGGAACACATGTGCACAGACACAGACTGTGCATTCAGATATAAATACAGGCTGTACCTGCACATGCATTAGGCTGCTGTTCATGGGCCGCCTGGCCATTTCTGCTGCCAGCTCGGCTGCTCAGTCGCAGCTCTAAACACTGCCAGCTCAACATGACAAATAAAGCAAACAAAAAAACCAAACCAGCTCATCACTGCTGGATATCTGAGCACAGGATCTTAAGGCTTAGTCCTCATGAAACACAATGATGCTGAGTGTTTTTCACCCCAAGAGGGATGGCAAACCTTTTAAAATCAACTCCGCTACCCCTGAGTGCAGCAACTTGCTGGTGAAACACCTGCCCCACCTCTTGGTCCTGTACTGTCTCCTCACTGGAACAAGCCACCATCTGTTCCCAGCACAGCAGAAAATCTCCCTTCAAAATCTTCCAACCATCTTTCTTATATTAATCTTGACAAAAGGCCAAATTCCATCAGTGCAGACTAATGCCATTCATAATGTAGCATCTATTGGGATGAAGAAAGTGTATCCGTGACACATTTCAGTTGCAGAAGGACCTGAAGCTGTACTCCTGGCCTGAGCACACCTCAGCTCTGAAATGCTGAGATGCTATCCAGGTGCCACTTCTGAATCTCTGATTAACTCTGTGGGGTTTACAGCACAGACTTTGGTCAAAAAATAGCTGTTCAGATAGAGAATTTTGCAGCTATCCTTTCTTAAAGGCACAACCTAAACTGTCACACATGCAAACAGGGTTTTCCTACAGGGCAGACAAGACTAGGATCAGCTATACTGAAAAACTAACTCTAATCTTTCTTTTAGCCTAGGTAGTGTCAATGGCTAGCAGTATAGAACCCTAGTAAGAGGCAGAGTGGGGTGTAAATCCATCTTTTTGTAGTCCTATATCCTTCTCTTCTGAAAGAGAGAGTGTAACACAAGATGTGCCAGGAATTAATTCCAGCTCCAAAAGGATGGTCCAGCAAATGATACTTAAGCAACTTACAAGAACTAAGCATCTACACAGCATGCAGTTCTGTTCATCTGCACCAAGGAGAATGAATGCACACACAAAAAAGGAAACTGAGGCACAAAAATCTTTGAAAGTCTTTGAAAACATAATCCTGTAGCCAAACCAATATGGCAACCTAAACACTTGTGTGCAAGGATGGTCTTGCCAGCCAGAAAATTATATCCTTTCCTGGAGAAAAGGTGAAAGCTCACTCCAAAGGGAGCCAAAGCTTTTTGGACATGGAAATAAACAGTTTACAACTTTGCACAGACAAAACATCGCAAACCTAAACAGAAAAGCTGATGAAAAGATTGTAGAAATGCTAAAACTGATAAACCAAATCATATCAGCTTTGTATGACAGTCAGTGGCCAAAATGTTCAGCCAGGCTTTTAAATGTTTGTTTGAAACATCCTGAGGAGGTCCTCAAAACCTTGCTATCAGTTTGAGGGTCCATCCTTTTATTTCATTTACATTGTCCTCCCCCCCCACACACACCCACCCCTTTTAATGAACTGTTAAAGCTGCTTTGGCTTTGGCACACAATGAAATCTTACACAGCCAAGTCTCTTCAGAAGTCTACACCCAGATTAATTTAGAGGTGTTTTATCTGGACATTCAGCCACCAACCCACTTACTCTTCAAAGAGGAGAGAAACTGGAGGTCAAACTGGCTTATTCAGACAGGAAATAGCTTATTCTGAAGCAGCCAGTGAAGTGACCACTTTGATTACCTTGATGTAAAATAAAAGGATTTGGCTCATTCGCTATTTTTCCACCAAACATTTCACAGAAGCCAAGGAAAGCAGTAGTTATATCAACTCGAGACAACTATCAGGTCACCAGGCATCTTTCCCTTCCAGGTCTCCAAAGCATTGTAGGCTTGGAAGAGCCCCTGTGCAGGCTGGGCTGCTGCAGGCATCTGGTGTACGTGTGCTCTGCTAGCCTCAGCTCAGCATTTATACAAACAAAGGGAGAAACTTGTCTTTTACAGGAAATATTAGGACAACCAAGAAAGAGGCTTAAAAACAGCCACTAACTGCTGTTACCCTGCACAGTGCACCTGCTCCCTATGTGTCATCAAGTCATAGATACAGAATTCTCTAACAAAAATCAAACCCACAGTCTGTTATTCACTCTGGAACCATTCTAACTTCAGAAAGGTCAGGATGCTGTTTTCTTTCCTGAATTTCCACCAGGTTCCCTACTCTTACCTGGGATCAGGACACAACAGCAGTTGAGAGCTACAGCAGTTGCTTGCCATGAGAATTCACGTCTGCCTGGTCCAAAAACACACACCTGCCCCACTTACCACACAGCTGATTTTCCTCAGCCAGAAGCACACACCTGCCCCACTTACCACACAACTGATTTCCCTCAGCCTTCAGCATGACAGACCCTGTGGGACACAGCTGAGACATTCAGACCATATCCCACAGAGGGAAAATATACTTCTACCCATTAATTGGGTGCATTTATTACTGGAGATGACAGTAAAGTGATTAAAGTTGATGAAAAGGATAGTTCTGAAATCAGGAGCTGCTTGCCCAATGATTGCTTTTGCAGTCTGAGCAGTGATTTAGAAGGGGTCAAGCCCACAGTAAAATGTCTGCTCTCCCATACAAAAGCTGAATCTCATCACCACAGCGTGAAGGGAGCAAGAGTATGGGCAGTCTGACTGAACTAATCTTTGTAAACCTGAGAAGATTGCACAGGATTAGTCAGTGGGTAACATAAAACCCCAAAGCCACAATTACCAGCCAGTGGCCACTCTGCCCAAATTGCTCTCAGCCATCCCAGCCATTGTATTTGTGGGAAACACCAAGCACCATGCGCCTGATCTCTCCAGCTACCCCAGAAGGCAGCCTCCGGCTCGCTCTGCTCAGGCAAAGGAAAAGACAGGATTTCAGCACTGGCTTCTCTTGAAATGTGTCAGGAAGCCCAGAGGGTGGGCGGTGGAGCAAGATGGGAGAGGGGTCTGACATACACAGAGTTAAAAGCCTTCAGTGAGGAGAAGGCAAAGCAACCCGCATTTGTGCCTATTCCTGGATATTAAAGAGCCTTTTGGCATCTGAGATATTAGGGATCACATTTGCTTGATGCACAAGAGATGCTTTGAAAAAAGCTACAGCCTTTTTATTCACAGAAGCTCCCTCTGAGCTGCCTTTTCTTCTCTTTGGGCAGAAGTTTACACCAAGGTTTTATTTGGCTTCAGAGCAAACATGATGCTTTGCAGGAAAGCACTGTCAAACAGACCCTTCTCCTAGACAAGTAATTATGAGAACAAATAGCTCCTTCTTAACCCACAGGGGAGTCTGCCAACCCCTCTCTCTGCTATTCTCAGCTTCCTGGCTTATAAAGGGTTACGTGCAATCTGAATGAATGGCTTGTCCTTCTGGGCTGGTTGGGGAGCTGAACAGATTTCAGCTGGCAGCAGGGCAGAGCTGTGCTGTGGATACTCAACTGCAGGTTACCCTGTGATGGTAACTGGAGACATCCTTTGCCCTCCCAAGCAGAACTCAGGCAAGTGCAGAGTGGTGTCGCAGCATCACAGGACAGGCTTGGAAGTGTCAGGTGCTCCACAAGAAACCACAGAAGGCAGCTCCTGCCCTGAAGACCCTACAGACTAGATGCAAGATAATGCTACAGGCAAAGACAAATGTGCAGACCTATTTCTAAGCAATAGGATGAACATCTGGATAGGATAGGGAGAGAGGCCAGAGGATAAGGAGTCCTAGAAGCAGGAGTGGCAGCTCTATGGGGCTCTGCAAAAGCCTATATCTGAGTGTGGTTCAGGAAGGCAATTTCCAGCTATGATCTCTGTCTCTTAACTTTTGTTTTGAATAAGCTGGGCAAGGTTTTAGATTTGCTGTGAAATCTCTGTGTTCTCCACTTGCTTTCATGAATCCACATGGAATGTCCCTAACGCTTCAGTCTTAACTGCAGCTCTAATATTGTCTTTGCCACATAGTCCTGAGCTTTATCCCTGAGAACAGGCAGTGCAGGTCAAAATTCACTGGGTTTTTGAGAGTTCTGTGCTAAATCATGAGGGATTGCTGGTCCATAGATCCACAGAAGGACAGCCAAAACCAGCACTCCAGATGCCATATCCTCACATTTAATACTGAAAAGAGCTTCACAAAGCAAGAGGATTTTATAAGGGGATCTACAGCCTGCAGTGACATTAGTAGGGCAGGGAGAACGGATCCTTCATATTTCAAGGTGCATCCAGTGTTGCATGAGGCCCCTCTATCAGGTATGAATGTGGGGTCTTACACTGCTTTACAGAAGGGTGGCAGCCAGGCTCTGAAATCCCTGCCTGCACCAAGCACTAGTTATGAGTGGTGCCAATGAAATGAAGGGCAATTCTTAAGAAATAATGTGTCATCTGATGTCAGTGAAAATATCAAAGCCTGGTCTTTTGCTTTTATTGGCCAATGAGTGTGAAAGAAAGGTGCTGATGTTCAAAGAAGGCATCCTAGATTCAGTAGGGAAAAGGATAAATTACAGAGCAGCCATTCATTAAAGTGGCTTAAAATCTTCCCCAGGGCTGTATGACTCCTCAGATGATTTCAGAGGCATCTGATGAATTCTCTATTTTCGTGCTCTTTGCTTTATAACTCTGCTACCTGGAATGCCCTTTTCCTCTCCCCAAGAGGAACTGTAGCCATAAGGCTGGACACTGAGGGAGATTGGAGGTAAAAAAAAAGAGGAGTCATTTTAGGGAAGAATCCAACAGTTCAGCTGTTCCTTACAGCATACCTCATCTACCAGAACTTGCATCTAACCACACCTCTATATATGCCTGGAGCATTCCTCACAGGAGCTCCAGGATATGTGTTCCTGTTCCAGCAATGAGTCACAGTAGTTCATCCTCAAATAGCCATCAGCTTCATACATTTTAAACCTGATGCATGTGTCAAGACTCCTCTGGGATTTCCAGACTGCCTTCCTTGCAAAGCATCTCAAGGTCCTCTCTTCCCAGGACATCTGTGGCTTCTCACAGAGCATCCCTGACTGTTGCCTCTGGTACAGAACAGCATGAATAGAAAATATGTGAGCAGAGACATCACTATCAAATTAAAGGTCTAATGGGGAGACAACAGGATGAATGGGAGCAAGGGAAGTGAGGCAGAGGAGCTGTGTCTTGTTATGTTTGATTGCTTGCCAAACAACGTGAACACTTAGCAAGATATGCCTTATGATCTTGCTATTGATCAGAACATAACTCATCCCCATCCACGGAAACAGGACAGTATCTAAAGCCATGAAACTAAGTTCTTCTCCTTCACTTTTGCTCGCTGAACTTTACTCAGAGTTTTAAAGGCCATATTCCTAGCAATAAAAGGCAGATGTCTCTCTTTCTTTGCATGAAGGTAGGTGAGAATGTGGGGAAAACCCTTCAACTTTTCAAGATGTGGTTTGCAAATCTTCTCCCCATTTCAGAAGCTCTGGATGAGTAAATATTAGTAATAATGTCTCTGCCTTGGCCAGAAGAAAATGAAAAGGTGGGAGGACAAAATGAACTCCTGTGATGAAATCATGGAAGTTTCGCCTTGCAGCCCAACACACACATCTTGGCATGCACACAGCACCAAGACAAGCATTCTTGATCCCTATTTTCTTCCTTGTGAGACTACCCCACGGGCAGGATGGATTTAGGAGGAGGATGGAAGGGTACTCTGGCCATACACCCCATCTCCATCAGCAGCAAGAGCTCATCGCATGGAAAAATCCACGAACGCATTCCACTGGTGCAATCAAAAAAACATTGACCTCACTGGGACCTAACATTGGTGTTATTATGATGTTGGGGTGAGAAGTGTCTATTTATCCTCCTTTCATTTCTTGTTAAAAAGCATAGCCCAATGTCAGAGCTGAGGAGAGCTGCAACACAGAGCAGACATTATTCTCAGTTTTGGATTAAGATCAGTATTTTAATGAAAACCCTTATTAGCCCCAGCTGGGGCTCAATTTTCCACTGGGTCGGGAAAAAAATATATTGCCCTGGCTATTCTTCTCTGGGGATTGTACAGAGACATCTGAGAGTATCAATTACTGATTGTAATACTCTATTGGAAATGAACAGCTGGGGAAAAGGCACTGGCTGGAAAGGACTGGATTGCTTTACATTTGAAAGTATAGTTTGTGGCTACAGTGCCCATTTTTTCCCCCACTCTGGGATCCTTACTGCTCTCAACAGGTTGCAGTAACCCTGTCCTTGCCATGCTCTCATGCAAGTGCCACCTCACCAATCATCAGAGGCTCAGCATGCTGCAGAGACCAGAGTTGGCCTTGGGCTGCCTGATGTGCAAAGCTGAACATAGCCCCAGGGGTCCTTCCACAGGCTGTGCATATGAATCAGAGCCACCCAAATCCTCCACCTTAGGGGGAGAGAGATGCCCCACTGGATGAGGCACTTAGGGCCATGGTTTAGTTGGTTAGATGGTGTTGGGTCATAGATTGGACTTGATGACCTCGAAGATCTTTTCCAACCTGATTAATTCTGTGATTGTGAGGTGTGCATGCATGATGTTACATTTACAGAAGAACTGACATGAGGGCAAAGGGACCAGAAGTGGGCATGTGGGTGGGATGTGTGCAGAGCCACCAGGTTTTCCCTTGTGGCCCCCAAGGTTGGAGGGGGTGGCAGCACTTCTCTCCTACCCCACGGAACTGACTGAGCAAGGGATGGAAGGAGAGGCATCCACAGATGTGTGCCAGCAGTTTCTGGAAGAGGTTAAAGCTGTCTTCACGTGAACAGCTGCACTGAACCATAATGGATGGTCACTCTCAAAGGCAAACTGTAAATTTCCCAACAGAACAGGCTGTCTCTGTGTGTGTGTCTGTGGGTGTGTGTGAGAATCACATATTTTCCTGGGGCCAGGGGGCTGTGGAGAAGACACAGGGGATGGGAAGGAAGCCCACTCTAGCAGTTGCCAGGTTGAAGGTTTCACATTCTTTCAGCTGTAGTGGCTGGAATTATTTCTCTCCACTTGGAATTCCTGGGTGGATTTTGTCAGAATATCAAATCAGTAAAATGCTCTACCTGGAAGCCTGTGCTCTAGATGCCATGGAAAAACACCCTCAGACTCCAGGAGCTGCGTCCCTAGCTAGCATGGGGCCAGGCAGCTCAGAAGTTTCACAGGGTAACAAAGGAAATCACAGGCATGTTGGCTTTGAGTATTGTGCTACTGCTTGAGGTTTGATTAACTGTTTTATTTCTCTCATCATCCCCCAAACCAGTTCATCCTAGCTAAACTGGGAACCTGACTATTTGCAGGAAGCAGAAGGGAATATGAATGAAAGCCAAACTTTGAAGGCCTTTCTCACCTGTTTAAAAGGCAAAACACTCCTCATTGCTAGCCCTACTCTATTTTCACAAAGATGCACCTCTTCATACCCAAAGCCCAGCCAGCCTAACATAAGAAATTACATCTCCCACAGGCACCCTCCAGCCTGGGACACAGCTCAGTGTCCACAGCTGCTCTAAGCCCAAAGGCAGATGCTTATCATCATTTGGAAAAAAAGCAATGAGCACCTGAAAAGAAACCGAGTCTGAGCATCACACAGAGCAGCCATTCAGCTCTGGCCAGTCCCATGAGATTTGCTCGACAAAAGAAGCCAACGTGCACATTCATAATTTGCCAAAGAAATATATAAAAGGAGGGGAAGGGGGGGAGGGGAAGGGAGGAAGGTGGTGCACGGGACGGGGGGGGGGGGGGGGGGGGAGAGAAAAGGGAGAATGAAAAATTGGAAGAAAAGCTTTCCCTTCTGAATGGAGAGTTCCGTGGCCCAGCCTCCCTCCTTGTCAGCAGACACAGTGGAATTCCCAGGCTACGGGGGAGATCTCCTGGGGCTGATCATGTTCTTAAAGGCATGTTCCCAATCAAGAAGGCTGGGATGAGGCATAATAATTGCATAGGCTTCCTGAGAACTGGCTTAATATCCCTCAAGACTGATTTAACCTAGTTTTTCATTCTGCTTTCACATCAAAAAATAAAGATCTGTCTATATCTTGATATACTGCAAATCAGGAAATGGAGGCGTATGGTATATCTCATCCTCCCCTGCCTGCAGCTCTGGGAGGCGTGCTGCCAAGGCAGAGCTGCCTTTGCTTCTGCAGACACTTCCATTGTGTCAGCAAAGCTGTGCCGATTAACACTGGTGAGAAAGAGAAGCCAGTGGCCTGT